>NC_047675.1:39660363-39960363 GCF_011762505.2 Arvicanthis niloticus | reverse complement strand
TAATCTGTTGATGAGTTCAGAGACTTCAGGATCTGATCCCCAAGCAAAGTTGGCCCCTCCCCACATTTGTCTCTGCAGTGCTGCAGTGGGGGAATCAAGCCTTCAATACAGCACCTGTTGGAGTCTGTTTCAGATCTAAACCACGACATCTGGTTAAAACAAGAAACAAAGGCCAGAGACATAAGGAACGGCAGCAGTGTACCAAACCAAGGTGAAGGAAGAGAGCAAACGGGAGGGATTTGTTTAATGCCTGCTATCCACCCTCTGCACATGGACCTTACTATAGTTCTAGGGTCTTTAATTCAGCAGTTAGCTAGATGGGTTTAACTAGAACACCAACTGTTCATCAAACACTACCTCCAAGTCTGTGGTGTGTGGTACAGCCAGGGGCAAAGCAGACCTGACCCTCATGCTCAGGGAGATGATATTTCTGTGGAGAGATAGACATGATCTTGGGTAGTTTTAATGAGAAATGTCTCACATAGGTTCATGTATTTGAACATTTGGATCCTAGTTGGTTATACTGTCTGGGGAGGTTATGGAATCTTTAGGATCAGAAGCCATGCTGGAGGAAGTGTGTCACTGGGGCGGGCTTTGAGGTTTGATAACTTCCCCCGCTTCCTGTGTTTTCTTTCTGCTTCTTGCCTGCCTAATTTCTTCATGGTTGGGTCCCCATGCCTTCTTAGCCATGATGGACAGTATCCTTTCTGGAACTGTGAGCTAAAAGAACCCATTTCTCTTCCAAGCTGGCTCTTGGTTGAGATAGTTTATCACAGCGTCAGAAAAGGAACCAATGCGTTGTCCATCTGTCTGACCATACAAGCATGAGATGGTAATGACTACAAGCCATAGGAAGGACAATGGTACTGACATGAGACTGGGCCAAACTCGGATGAGAAGAGAATTTCAAGTTGATACCTAGAAGGACAGATACATTACTCCTGGTGTAACTGTTAAATTCTAGTGCTGTGGTAGGTAAGTAGGGAAAAATGTGACCACTTTAGGCCTGTTAAGTGTCACCTTCCAGAACATTCCCGAGGTGAGGTTAGAGCCTGCCAGATACCCCTCACATTTCCTGCCTTCATCTTGCGAGCATCAGCTCTTCCCACTGCTGAGCTCACCAACTGCCTGGTTCGTTGGCCTTAGGTTGCCTGGGTTATTCCTAAATTAAATTCTGAAAATGTGCTTCATTTTCTCCAGAGAGATGACTCGGGGGAGGCCAGCAGTGAGACTGTGGTAGGCGAATGACACAGGAATGCAGGCTGAGGGCTGAGCCTCTGGCTGGAGATCACTCAGCCTGCCCACAAATCTAAAAATGCACAGTTTGACTGTAACACTGGAAAATATCCTCTAATGGCTGGGCTTCTGCCCACTGAGAAAAGAAAGTTAAAAAATCACGAATGGCAGAGATATTTTGAATTCAGGAATCTTAGCACACTGCTCATTCGGCCCTAATGTTTTATTTTTATTTTTATTTATTTTTTTAGGTGGGGGCGGGGGAGAAATTTCACAGGGAAGATATCCTGAATTGTGTACAGGTAATTGAGGAAAAGGAAGAAAAAAGGGACTGGGGACAGGGAACTGTAGGTTGAGGATACATTAGGGACAAATCAGAAATGACATTGCCCTTACAGGGGAAAAACGTAATGGAGGTTTTTCTGTTGATGCTACTTGTTCATTGTTGTTTTGCTTTGTTTTTTTTTTTTATTATTATATCTTGCTTATGGATTGTTGGATGCCTTCTCTTAATGTGTGAAAATATATTCTGATCCTGAGCCAAGGGACTTAAAGTTGAGCTTGACCATTTTCCTCTGTGTGGATGTGTGTGCAGTATATGCCTATGTGTGAGTATGCATATGGAAGCCAGAAATAGATAGCCTCCATCTTCCTCAAGCACTCTCTAACTTAACTCTCAAGGCATGGCCTTTCACTGAACATGGAGCTTGCTGATTAAGTTAGATTGGCTGGACAGCAAACCCCAGGGATCCTCCTGTCTCTGTCTCCCTGTCTCTGGAGTTACAGCAGCATGTTACCAACTAAGGGCTCTGGGTAGGAACTCAGTTCCTCATGCTTGCATGACAGAGTATATCCACTGAGTCATCACTCCAAACTTCCCCCATCACCGTGATCCAGTTACACCAGCTGCCTCCATTTTTCTTATTTATAAACTCACATTTATGCCCAGGTAGCTAATTATACCCATACGAGAGTTTTCAGTATATTACAAACTCAGTGGGATGCCAGCCAATGGGGAGAAAGAATAAGGCTCACTATTGAAAGCTTTATTTCTTCCAGTGACATTATGAACTAGAATCACTTAGGTCTTCAGTATATCTACTTACTTCAAGTTCCTTTTGCAAGTGATGTGTCATCACTCCAAAGCATTGGAAGTCACCTATGCTAAGAATGACAGGAGTGGTTATATTGATGAGTTCAAAAACAAGTAGGAACCCTTTTCCCCCAGACTGTGAACTTCTCTATGGATGCAATTGAGAGGGGCTTAAATCATAACCTAGTTAAGACTCAGATGCTGTTATATGGAAAATCAATGTTATCATTGATTCTATCACCCCCAAGTCTGCATATAAGGGACCCAAGACCACAATGTCATTAGAGGAATGGTACCAAAGCCCTCTGGAATGTAGAACGATAAAGAATTATTTCAGGTTGCAAAGTGGAAATCTTCCTCAGAAGTGGGATTACTATGAATGTGAATGTTTTTTTAAGACAGATGGTGGGTGAGTTATTTGCTGATGGGACCATAGTTTGAGCAAACATGGGAGGCACAAGAATCAGACTGGGCAGAGTAGATACACAAGTTAGCCAGGATATAACCCTGAGCAGTGGGATGTCTGTATCATCGATGTGCCCCTCCCTTCCATTTTAATGTTTTATTAGAATATAAACACACACAGCAATCACTTGCATAACTCAGATTTCCATAAATTGAATTATACGCGTGTAACCACCACTCAGATCAAGAACGTTGTGTTGCGTGATGTTTCTTTAGAGATGTAACAAACATCTGTTCACTCCAGAGAGGATGCTGAAGGCAGCCCAAAGAAGTAAGTCTACTCAAATCCCAGCTTAGTGAGCCAGTGGGTGTCTTGGGGTTACTCATAGGGGCATGAGCGACTCAAAGGTGGTCAGATTACATTACTCAAAAGCCTCATGGATGAGAAATAACCAAAGTTGCAACTTTGAACTTTGAAGCTTCTTGCCCAACTTGCATGCAACCCTACCAGAAACCATCTTCGCAGCAGTGACTACTGCTTATACACCCTTGGAGAAAGGGACTTTGTGCATCTTCTGACTTTTTATACTTCTTAAGCCTTAAAGTCATTAACTTCCCCAGTCCTTTGTTTCCCCTCCAGAAGCCCCCTTTCTTTACTCCCTTCCTTCACCCTTGTACCCCTCAAGACAGCCTTTTTGTCTTGAATCGCTGATTCACTATGCTTGACTTCGAATGTTGTATAAATAGAATTACTCAGGGCGTGCTGCTTAATTTGTCTGGCCTCTCCACTCTGTGTTATCACACTTGTGAGATGTGCTGTCATCCCGTTGGGTACAGTTGTTGACTTTTGTTGCTGTGAGGCATTCAACGATATGACTGTATACTTGTATTTATCCTCTCAATTTTCACTAGTATTTGCTATAATTTCCACTTTGGAAAATTATGAATATGATATAATTTTTGTGTGTAATTCCCTTTATTGATGAGTAGATTGATGCATTTCTGTTGATTAAGAATCTAGGAATGGGATTTCTGGATCATAAGACTGAAAATCTCTTTTGAATGAACAAAACGTCCACCCCACATGATTCTAATTATATCTTAAACATCTTTGGGTTGGGAAATGCGTAACAATAAATATCTACTCTGAATTTAATAACATTTTACATCAACTTGGTATATGACTTCCCATAGAAATGCCACTTTTGATAGGGACTCAGGTGTACCAGGCTAGACTTGACTTTTGTAGGTGGCCAGATAAGACCTTGAACTTCTCACTCTCTGTCTCAAACCTTTAAGTTATAGGATTATATGAGTGTGCCACCATGTTTATATGATGCTAGTATCAAACCCAAGGCTCTGTGCATGCTAGATAAGCATTCTGCAAACTGAATTATATCCCCAGCCTGGAAATAGCTATTTCTGTGTGCAATTTATTCTTCCTGAAGATGTTTAGGGTGCATAAGAGTACATATATCCCTGGCAGTAATGCTGAGTCCCCAGCTGAAGTCACAGAGTTAGGAGAAGGGACATAGAACAATCATGGATCAAATTCACTGCTGTTTCTACTCCTCTAGGTCAAACCATAAATTGGGAAAATCTAGTGGAATTGTTTCAGTTCCTTCTTTTTTGATTTGTCTCTAAGAAGGTTCACATATGATCTCCAAATATTATATAGCTGAGGGTGTCAGTGGATGGAGGCCATTCTCTATCTTTAACCAGATTCTTATCCTCTTTATCTCAGGAACAGAATGGGAGAAATCAAAGATTGTCATTGGAGTGCTTTATTACTAACTCAGAATTAATCATTTTGGGTGAGTTATATAACTAAACAGAGTACCATTTGGAATTTCAGAATTCACCTAGAGCAGGCTTGAAATTTCTTAATAATAGAATCGTTGTTAAGAATTCTTAATAACAGAATTGATATTAAGGCTCTGAAAAGTAGGACAGCTCTGGAAAGCTCGTTGAGGACTTTGGGGGTATCAACAGAGGGTGGTTTCTTGCAGAGAAAGTCCATTGTAAAGTCCTGGCAAGAACAACTGGAGTAGTGGGTCAGTTTCTGGCAGGTCTCAAATTCTGGAAGCAGCTATAGTAGCAAATTCTCTTCTGCACCCAGAGTGTGCTATTAGAGGCTGAGGCAACTATGACTCCCCTACTTGCAGCCACTGGTTAAGCTGTTTGTCAATCCTGAAGGTTGATTAAGCTAGCTCCTTACACAAAGTGGGAGCCCTGGGTACTGGGAACTTCCAATGAGTCTATTTCTAGTAGCCTTCCTTTTCTTTCTCTTTTGTGAGATTTCTGCAGCCCCAAAGCCTTTGAATTTATAGTATTCCAGCTAAGTCATGATTGGACAAGTGAATATGCAAATAAGGTGAGAATTTGAACCAATCAGGGAAGGGCTGTGAAAAGTTTCTGTTGTAGTTGCTATGTATAGTGGCCTGAGTGAAAGTGATCCTCATAGCTCCTATATTTGAAAACCTGGTCTTCAGTTGGCAGAACTGTTTGGGAAGCATTAGGAGGCATGAGCTTGGTGGAGGAGGTGATGAGTGTCACTGGGGGTAGGCTTTGAAGTTTCAGAAGAGTGGCACCATTCCCAGTGTGCTTTCTGCTTCCTGCAGATCAAGATGTGAGTTCTTAGCTGTCCTTGCAGCGATGCCATTCCTCCACCATCATGGACTCTAATCTTCTGAAACCATAAGACCAATTAAACACTTTGTTTTATAAGTTGCTTTGATCATGGTGCTTTTTTTTTTTTACAGAAATAGAAATGTAACTAATATGCCGTGACTAGTGCTGGCCATTCAGCTTGCTGCTTTTCTGGCTTGGTTGCATGTGGAAATTGGGGCGTTAAAAGCCATAGTTTCCACGTAGCTGAGACATTTTTTTCTTTTGTGGATCATTTACCCACAGGACTTGAGTTTCCTACTTGTCAGAGAACCTTACATTATGGTGGGAGCTCTATGCTGGAGACCCTGCAACTCATGCCACAACTAACCCCGCATTAGAAAGATTGTATTCCAAATGGAATGATTATAACCTCTGGGGGGTAAACTGGGTTTGAACCTCCTACCTACCACTTGTGGATGGCACTAGGCAAGGGATGGATTATCTATAAACTTCAGTTACTCTTCTGTGCCATGAAGATGAGAATACCCATCTAGGAAAGGGATCCAGACAATCAGATGAGATAATAAAGAAAGTTCTGACACTGCCTGCTTACCAGATGAGAGCTGCAACCATTGATTGTTTTTGCCATCATTTCTCTTCAGTATGAGCATCTCTCCCTTGGGTTAGGTAACTTTTCTATATGATGTCATTGAATCATCTCATGCTACTTGCTTCTTCTTCATGACTTCCACCACCAAGGAAAAACACTTATTTCTTAGTATGATCTGGTCCAGGCATCTTTTCTTGTAACTCCATACCTGTGTATTGTATGTGCATGATTCCATGCCATCAGCCATGGTGCAAAGTTCATTTTAGCCTTTGTGCTCAAGGCGACAATGGCTTCATCCATCTGTCATCTCTGTCATCAGTTGCTTTCAGTGTTTTTGATCCAGGGAAGTGAGTTGAATGGGGGAGTTTTGCACTTTAGTGACAGATTGCTAAGACTAATGTGTTTGGTTAAAGATATAATCTTCCATCACTCTTTGAAAGTGTTCTTTATGAGAGTTTGTAATGGTTGGTTTTATGTCTCAACTTGGTGAGGTGAAGGGTATCCTAGATGGCTTGTAAAACATTGTTTTGGGTGGCAAATCTCAAAGAGTATTGCAAGAAGAAACAGCATTTGGACAGTTAGACTGAAGAGAAAAGCTACCTTTTCATGGTTAGGCCTGGGACCAGCCAATCTCCTGAGAACCAGAATAGAGCAAAATGGTGGAGGAGGGGTGGTTCAGTCGGGGCTTGAACTGAGACATCATACACATTCAAACATTGGTTCTCCTGGACTCCAGGCACTAAGGCTTGGATCAGGATACACCATTTCTCCCCTGGTTTTCCTTGGGTTTTAAGGTTTAATCACAAAACAACCACCATCTTTCCCAGGCATCCAGCTTATACATAGCACATTGTGGGAGTTCTCAGTCTTTTCTAGAACAAAAGTCCATCCTTCCTAATGTGTGTCTTTTGAGATACCTCTATGTATGCTACTGTTTCTGTTTTCTGGGGATAATGTGTTTTATCACCACACCTAGAGATATCAACTGTTACAAAACAGCACCCTGAGGTGGACTCCTACCTCTGGGGCCCCTCCCATCTCCTTGATGTTTCTATGTTCTAATAAAGTTTGTGAGGTTTGGGTCTTTTCTTTCTCTGTGGCCAGTGTTCCTCTGTTTTGAATCAGGCCATATCTTGCTCTCACACTGTGGCTACTCAGGATCTGTAGCTACTGCTTTCTTTCCCAGAGACTGCTGCTTTAGTGTCCCCGTTTCATCTTTAGCTTTCCCACTCTGTCAGAGGCTCCCTTCTCTCTAGCTGTCATTTCTCCTTGGTGTTGGAATGGGTCTTCTTTTCACCATGTTCAATTCTTTGTGACTTTTATGGAATGAATCTGCAGTGCTCCTAGATAACCACATCTCACTCAAGACCCCATAATGTGCTCATGTGCACATGTGCGCGCGCGCGCGCACACACACACACACACACACACACACACACACACACACACACAGATACTAACACACAGGCACAGACACATGGACACACATGCAAGCAGATACCCTCCCCGACACACAGAGACACATACCTATACACATACACCACACAAACAACTAAAAATATTTATAACATACAAATTGTATCCTAGAAAACATAACTATATTTGACTGTTCCTCATCAAATTTCACAGTAGCCTAGACGTCTACTCTCAGGGGCTTTTGAAACCCAAGATAATATGACCTGAATCTTCTTTCTAATCAGCTTTTTGTTCCTCAGATTTCATTAGGTCCATTGCCAAAGTCCCCAGTGTCCTGAGGCTGTAACTTCAATCCTAGCCAAGTGGGAAGATCATCTGACTCTCCTGACCCATAGTGCTGAAATCATTCAGTTCTGAAGACCAGCGTGTTTAAGCCAAACATCATAGTCTTCCTCTTCCTTATCCTCTTGCCATGGGTCCCCATAGGTGATAATATTAGATTTCCCCCCACATTTTCTTTTAAATGTGTTTTTATTGATTTGTTTATTTTAGTGTGTGTGTGTGTGTGTGTGTGTGTGTGTGTGTGTGTAGGGGGGCGTGTATGCCAGCACACACAGAGGCCAGAGGCTTCACACCACTCTGACCTGGTTACAGGAGGTGGTGAGGAACTTTGTGGGGCTGATGAAAACCAAACTCGTCATATTCTCTTCAAGAACAATCTATGTTCTTAACCAGTGAGCCATCTCTCCAGTGCCCTTAGCCAGGTTTTAAAAAGCTGGGAGCAGAGAAGATGGTGTCAAATGACGACTTCTTCATCTACATTCTCCTCCTCCTCCTCCTCCTCCTCCTCCTCCTCCTCCTCCTCCTCCTCCTCCTTCTCCTCTGTCTCCTCCTCATCCTCATTCTCTTCCTCCTCCTCCTCCTCCTCCTCCTCCTTCTTTTTCCTCTTCCTTTTTTTTGGTAACACTAGTCTAGACTGCTGCCCTAATGTGCTTAGACTCCATGGAACTTTTTGGAGGGAAAAGGAAGGGCTGTGATTTTGTACCTCAGCAGGTATTTCTCTCCTCAGCCCCATGGGGCTCCTTCTTTATTCCCATAGGCTCTTTTCCACGGATTTCAAGTTTCAGCATCCCCGGCTAGCGCTAGCCTGCAGCTGTGTGCTCGCTCGCAAGTGAGTTTTTTTGGAGATATTACTCCTTGGCATAATCGGAAAAGTCTACCTGCTTGATGTCACCCAGTGCTTTTACAATTCCCTTCTAATTTGGGGATTTGGGAATCCAAGGGGTGTCAAAGTTATTGAATAAAATGTCTTAGATTTAACTAATCCCCACATTTCTGGAAAAGAGTTTGAGATCCTTCAGCCAAACCTTAAGCTTTAGCTGAGCATTTACCCCCTGCTATCCGCAGTTAATTTCCTGAGCAAATTTATTCAGAGTTAAAGAAAAAAAAAGTTGGCAGCTAGGAGTCACCTCAGATGCACAGATGTACATGGCATGTCTAGAAAGCCTGGAGTTCAGCATTCTTGAGCATTTACTTCCTGCTTAATGCTGAAAGAAAAATTCTTTCACACCAGATCACCATGGCCTTTCACCAAAGGGCACACAGGTGGAGAAGCCCTACTGGCTTCCTGAAGAAAAAGCAAGTTGTTTTGCCTCTCACATCCATTTTTTGTCTCATTAAAAAAAAAAAAAAAAAAAAAAAAAAAAAAAAAAAAAAAAAGATTAGAAAACTGGAAAGCTGAACTTATTTTGATTTTTTTTGGAAGAATTGAGCTGCTTTGTGTCAAGATAAAATGTCTGACTACTTAAAAAGCCAGATTTCTGATCTACAATCTGATTTTGTGAATGAAAATCAAATTGTCTGTGTAGGTCTGAATTAGATATTAACTTTAGGTTTTTCTTAAGTTGCTTTGTGGGTAGCTTGTTGCTATTGTCTCATCAAAGTAGACCTCATAGAGATGATGATGAGGAGTTTCATGAGGGAAGTTTCTTGGGTTTCACAGGTGAGGACAAAAGCCTAGGGGTAGGGGTGGGAGAAAAGCTCTCAAAAAAGGACATTCACAGGCAGAATTCTGTAAAGAGCAGTCAGGGTATACTCGTCTTGAAGACACTCTGGAAGTCCATATGAACACACCCATGCTACAGGACATTTCTGTACCAGGTCTTCTGCCCAGAGCAGATGACTAGGGGAGCAGAGAAAGTTCTCAAATGGACAAAAGGTAGTCATTCCAACATGGGAATCTACCAGCTTGCAGGAGACAGCCCAGATCAGTAGGATTCTAGTTGGCCAAAGTGGACTTGGAGAAATGTTGGTAACCTCATTTCAGTCTCTAAAAATTATATCACATCCCCAGCCCTCCTGTTATGTATCTTTTATAGGAAGGAAGTGAAGTTTCCAAACTGGACCTCTAGGGTGACAGTCTTTCCTTGCCAACAAATTCATTAGGCCAAGACTTGAGGAGGTATTGGGTTCCCAGATGTTTTGTTTCTACCTACCAGTATCCCCTTATGATGTAGACATAAAATGTCCCACTTTGTGCTCATGTGTTTGAACACTTATTCTTCAGCTAATGGTGATGTTTTGGAAGTTTGTGGAACCCTATAAGGTCAGAGATAGTGGGAGGAAGAGGGTTGCTGGCAGTCAGGGTCTGAGAATTGCAGATCAGCCCTTTTACTAACCAAGTTTTTCATTTCCTGATCCATGCAGATGTAACAAGCTCCTGCTATGCTGCACAGAGCCCAGCATGCTTCTTTCCCTGCCACAATTGAATATATCCCCTAAAAGCATAAGGGTCTGATGGTTGGTTGAGTATGGTGAAAGATGTTACTGGATGAGAGTCCCAGGTCAACTCTGTGGTCATCACAAGAAGTGTCCATGCTAATTCTGAGACTGCCAGTCAGGAACCAGTAGGACTCTGGAATCAGAAGTATTCTAGGTTTTCTATTGTCATCTCATCTATTGGAATTCTGTCTGTTTTTTTTTTTTTTTTTTTTTTTAATCCAGAGAGCCTTCTGTAACCAAAATCAAAATGGGAGAAGTAGCGACTTGGAACGAGCTAAGAGGTTTTGGTGGTGGTCCTGTTGGGCACAAGTAGAGTCAGAGCAAAGGGTACTGGACTCTGGTGGGATCCACTAAGGCACCTAATGTCTACTGCTCAAGGACACCTTGTAGTTTTTGTATGGGTGCTCACAACTCTTGATGTATCTTAGAATTTCACTTTTTTACTACATGTCTATTTTGCATTCATGTATATGTACACACACATATGTATGCCGCAGTACTCATGTAGAGGTCAGTAGACAGCTTGTGGGTGCTGTTTTTTTTTTTTTTTCTTGCTACCATAGGATTCCAGGGAAATCAAATTAAGCTTCCCTTTCCACCATGTAGGTAGGTCCCAGGGACTAAATTTAAACCATTAGGCTTGGTGGCAGGTGCCTTTACCCACTGAGCCATCTCACCAGCCCGTGATTATATTCTTCATGAAAGAAGGTAGGTGCTTGATGCTTGCTCTCATAGCAAATTGGTATAAGAGCTGGTTTCTTGGGTTGTGCCTCTCCACTCCATTTGGAGTTGTGTGACTGAATGGGACACTTGCAAGAATTTGGCAATAGTTGAATGTTTCTGAATATACAACGGGAAAAGTTAACTCAAGATCAAACATGTAAGGAGTTGGAGTGTTCCTAGCAGTTCTCATGCCACATCATGTGACCTCACTACAGTCTTGGCTCTGAACACACAACATGTCCACTTTGCACTGGGCATGCCATGCAATGTCAGCCATCCATCGCTGCCTGAAGCACTGGGCTCAGATCCAACAGTGTGCATGGTTCTGAATGATGGTGGTTTTTACTGCACATATAAAGGGTTCTGTCCTTACAGAAACACAATGGTTCAATTAGGGAAATCAGAGACTTCTCTTGGCTTCCCACCTCCGTCCCTCAGTGTGTGTCAGATCAGTATGGCCCTCAATTGTGTGGAGTTAGAATGCTTGATTTTAAAAACTGTTACTTGAGTTGCTGCTGCCTTACATTTCAAAACAAAATCATTAACTGAATGTTGGCCTGGGATGAAGTCAGATTTTCCAAAAGTTTCTGAAATGGCCCTGAACAGGCTGCTGCCGACTCTACTGAGTGCTATTGTAAAGTGGTGCTCTTGCCATTGTTGATGGTAAAGACGGAATATCAATCAATGGTGAAAAACATTAAAGGTGCTTTGCCTCCTGGAATCAGATATTCCAGCAAGATTTTATGCACTGCACAAAAGCACACCCCTCTCATTAGTGTTTAAATTTATTTAAAATATATATATATATATATATATATATATATATATATATATATATATGATAAAGAACTGCTAGAAGACAGTAGTGGAAGGGTTTCTTTTGAGCTTGTTTTACATGCTTTTGTCTGGGATGTTTTAAAGATGGTTTTGGCAAAAACGGAGTTGTGACTGGGAACTAGTAAGTAGACCTGGTCTGAAATGTGGGGCCCAGACAGCGGGACCTTTTCAATTTTCCCCAGGTGAGTTTCATTTGTAGTTAAGGTAGAGTTCGATTCTCTGTGAAGGGGTTTTGGTTCATCTTTTATAATGCTGTCAGGGGATAAGACAGGACTGAAAGTGTTTAAATTATAGTCTATCAAATGAAGCCTGAAACAAAACAAACAAAAATCCAGTTACTGTGTAGTATTTCTTAAAGAGAGGAAAAGATACCTGATAGGTGTTGGTAGAAGAATAATGTCTTATTTAATACACACATACACAAACACATATGCATACACGAACACACATGCACAAACATCACACACACATGCACACCACACACACACATCCAACACCAGGTATTTACTTACTTATTTAACCTAAACATCAGGTATATGGTTTCTTTAAAACATTTTCGCCTTATCAATTATTTTGTATGCATGTGAGTGGACATATACCTGCCACACAGACATGTGGAGATCACAGGACAACTTTTTGGGAGGCTGTTTTGTCATTCTATCATGTAAATTCTCGAGATCAAACTAAAGTTGTCAGGCTATGGCAGGTACTCCTTGCTGCTGCTGCGCTCTTGTTGGTCCCAGTTTCTTTTCTTCTTCAACACGTACATGCACACTCACCAAGGACAGAGGAACTTATTTATTATACATAACCAGGAATAGTTACTTATTTAACATATACCAGGTATTTATTTCACACACACACACACACACACACACACACACACACAGTATGAAAGGCTATGTTGAAATTGGCTTGCACACAAAAATCTTGTATGAGATTCCTATTGATTGCTTTTGTAATAAATTACCACAAACTTAGAGGTTTTAAAACAAAACACATTTTTCTATTTCCCAATAGTTCTTTCTGGAAGTCAGAAAGGCTAAAGCAAAGGTGTTGGCAGGACTGTATTCCTCTTGGAGGGTCCAGGGAGGAATCTGTTTCCTTGTTTCCTAGCTTCTAGGGGTGTCTGCATTCCTTGGCAGTAGTCCCCTCCTTCATCTTCACAGCCATCGTGTCTGGTGGGGCTCATCTGAGGTTGTCATCTCTCTGGTTCTTTGCTGCCCTTTCCCCTACTATGTATATAGTGCCTGTGATTACTCTGGGACCATTTGGTTTTATGTGTAAACTTAAACCCCCCTTGTGGTACAAGCTCACATATTCACAGGTTCTAGAAACTGGGACCTAGCATCTGGGTCCCAGATTATTTTTTTAGTCTATATTGACGACTGTTCTTGATGCATGTTTGATGCTGGGCTCATTCTCAAAGCTCGGAAGTTAGATCACAACACTGCAATGCATTTGTATGTTTGTATCATGGCTACTTTTTGAAAAAAAAAAGCAATTTATTTATGCTGGAAGCTCTTGGGAAACATTTTGGCTTATGAAGTTCTCGTGACTCTGCCAAATTGCCCTGCATAATGTCATCATATACCATGTACAGAAATCGATTTCAAAGGCTATAAACATGAAACTGTGGGCCATTCCATCAAGGAGCCGGATATGTTTTTTAACATCCCTTCAAATCTTCTACAAGACCAAAATCATTGAAGATGTAGAATACAGCTGTATTCCAGAGGCTAGGCAACTCCCATTGAGTAGATGTAGTCATTTCAAACTGCTCTGCAAAATACCTTAGCCTTAGACCACACAGTTTATAAATGGATTACCTGTAGTCCTCTGAGGCTGTGAAGTCTATGATCAAGGGACTGTTCCTCATAGATGCTGACTTCTCTCAGTTCCTCACTGGGCAGAGGAATTCCCTTAGATATCTTTTTTTTTTTTTTGGCGTTTCATTCTTCTTTATTAAAGATATTTTCATTCAATATATTTTAATCATGTCTCCCCTCCCCCAATCTCTCCCAGATCCTCTACTACTTAACTTTGTGTTTTTTGTTCTCTCTCTCTTTCTCTCTCTCTCTCTCTCTCTCTCTCTCTCTCTCTCTCTCTCTCTCTCTCTCTCGCTCTCTCTGTCAAATCAAACATAAAAGCACCTTCACAAAACACACATACACACCCACCCACACCCACACCCACACTCCCCCCCACACCAGGCAAAAGACTAATAAGACAAAAAAGGGTAGTCCTGATTCTTTTTGTGAGAGGGGAGACCCCATAGTTTAATGATTCCTCTAGACCCATATTTCAACAGTATTCACGTCCCATATTAGATTCGAGCATATACACTGAGTGAGAATACTACCATACTTTGACCAGAGCAGTGGTCAGTACTTGCTGCTGACATAGAGAATAAAGAAAATGATGGGCAGAAGATTGCATGCATTAGAATCAGAAAGGAATTCAATTATAAATAAAACATGGTTTCCTGCCCTGGAGGACAGATGGCTTAGAAAGGGAAAGCAGACACATGTAAATGATAAAAAATGGAATATTATAAATATCATATGAGGAAAAGAAGGAAACAACTTCGGAATTTTCAAGGATGGAGAAGTCAATGGAACGTTCTGGAAATTAGATGATGCTTAATTCACACAGTAATATAAAGAAACTGTCGGCAAGCCTATGGCATTCATTATTTCTTCCTACTTCTAAAGCTGTGGCAGACATAAGTAATCAATTGTATATTCTCTGATGTTCAGCTAATGATGAGGACTTTGACGTTGCTTGAAATGATCAGTTTAAATCTATTTTATCCTACTGAGCTGCAGATAGGATCTGTCTTTTGGTAGTTTACTGGATTATTTTGGCCTGAAATTCACTTATAGTAAAGCAAGAAAATCTCCTTGGGAAGCCACAGTAAAGTAGTTGACTATTTTTAGCTTTCTCTGGATGAACATTACCATCAATATAGAATTCCCTTTATGCCTCAGCACATTCTGTACCCTGATTGAGAGCCAGGGTTCAAAGACTCTGTTTGCACCCACAACTATGTAATTTAAGGGTCTGTTATTTTCCTGGCCAGTCAGTAGTCTGTACTTGAATTCATACTGCTATGGCAAGGGTCTAAGTGCTAACCCATTTGCGCATCATTGCCCTGTACAGTGTCCTTAGATCTTGGTGATAACAGGGTGAGGTGTGTGAGTTGACTCAGGGCCTATCTCATGTGTTTCTATCCCCCCCCCCCCCCGCATTGTAAAGAGATTTCCCAGATAATTTGAGGGGAGAAGAAGAGGGAAGAGGGAAGCAGTGTTGGAGGGTGTCTGGGTCCTATTTTCTCTTTGGAAAAAGAATTACTTCCCATTGCTTGAGAAAGCCAGCATGATTCGCAGGGTCCTGAGTCTGATGGATAGAGTGAATTATGCTAATATATTTGGAAATAGCTAGTGCCACTCTACAAACATCCAAGGATATTAAAATTCTGTCATGTGGCTGGGGAGATGGCAGAGTCAGTGACAATGCTTGCTGGGAAATCATGAAGAGCTGAGTTTGATTGCCAGTACTCAGGAATAAAACCTAGTGTAATGGCGTGCATGGGCAACCCCAGCACTGGGAGGCAGGGAAAGGTGAACCTCTAGAGCGGAATGGCCTCAGAAATACAAGACTGCTAGAAAGAGACCTGAGGTTGACCTCTGGTCTCTATACACACACATGTATACCCACACATACGTATATCACATTTTTTTTATATGAACCACGAATACACAACTGAGATTTAAAAGTAAACTTATAAGGCAACTGTAATTATTCTTGGTTGTCTACCCTGTCTAGACCCTGTTGCTTAAGACAAAGCACACATTGGTTGCAGGACATAGAGAAATCAAGTCGTAACTGACATGGAAACTTGCTCCCTTCTGGATAGGTTCCATAGTACTAAAAGGTGCAATGTAGGCTCCTGGGGAGAAAGAATATTAATAAACTTACCCAATGGTGGACCCTGTATGCTATGATACTAACCTGCCAGGTAAGGTGTGCCTTCTGGAGCAATCGTGATCTGGTTATTATGACGGTAACCAACTGCTTTGTGGATGAATTTAAGGCATGGATATTGGAGAAAATTCATACTTGGTACTGTAAATATAATTAAAACCTCATTACTTGGGAGGTTGTGTGTGTGTGTGTGTGCGCGCGTGCGCGTGTGTGTTTGTGCATGCATGTGAATCTACTATTGTTATTTTGCTAAATGGACACATAAAACAGCTTTCTAAATATTTACATTTATGTCCATGAACTAGTGCTAGGGTCAGAGAAGCTTCTTCTTGTACTGGGCAGAAGTTAATGCAGAGACTTATAACAATCAAAGGTGACAGTTAAGTGTTCATACGTAAAAGAGACATCTACATAAATCCCTTTAAGGCTCAGATGATACTTTGAAAAGAATGTAGATGCCAGAGGTTTGGGAGAACTCTGTGAAATATGCTACCTTCTGCACACGACATGCCCATCGTACTGGGGAACTCACACCAGCCATGGTTACCTGCATAAGATCTGTCCAAGATAAATCCAGTCAACATTCTAGCATGGATTTCAGATGGACTCAGGAGGTTCCACCTCAGCTGAGGGGCTATTGGCAATTGGTGATAGCTAGGGGAGCAGGGGTCATTTTTCTTCAGCGGTAAGGCTTTTGGAGTTGACTCATGCTCATGCAGGTATCACTAACTTAAAAAGGGACATATAAGTGGGAAGGGAACATGTTGTGGGGGCCTGGAGTGTTGGGAGCCGACTTATAGCAGAAAGCTGCTATCAGCTTTGCAGCCATCTCAAGCCATATACCCTGACATGAGACTTGTTTTTCAACAGCCTACAACAGCTGAAGCACACTCTGATATACCACATATTTTGTTTTGCTATTTACTGCCCCCAGCTACAAGGCACACGTGGTATCCATGCCTGCAAGGCATGCGGTTCACGTGCTATCCATGTGCTATCCATGCCATACATGCCTGTAAGTCGCACGTGGTATCCATGCCTGCAAGGCGCACGATGCACGTGCTATCCACACTATAGATGCCTGTAAGGCTTACGTCATATCCACACCTGTAAGGCACGTGGTATTCATGCGCCTACAAGGCATGTGGCAAAAGCCTATAAATACCCCAGATTTCCCTTCAAGAGAATACGGGGGACAATGAGAGAGACAATAAAGAAGAGAGAGACACAATAAACCAGACTTGAGACTTGATCAGAACCTCTGTCTTGTCTTCATTCTTTGTGTCGCTTGCCCCACACTCTCTCTCGCTAGACCACAGCTTGGCCGTTACAGTTTGGCCGCCCAATGTGGGGCAGCTCGGTTGTTACACTGGAGCAAGTGGAAAGAGGAAGTGAGAGGTAGCTATTAGTAAGATATACTGTATACACATATAAAATTGTCAAAGAATAAATAAAAATGTCAGTGGCAATAAGTTTTCAGTGAAAGTGTCAAGAAACCTGTAATTTGAAATATTCATTTGAAAAAAATCTCTTTAGTGATATATTTCAACCTTTTAAAGGTATAAAGTACCTGGGACATGATGGGGTCCTTTAATTTCACTACCTTGGAGTCAGATATTAGAGAATCTCTGTATGTTCAAGGCCAGCCTGGTCTACATGGTGAGTTCTAGGGCAGCCAGGGATACAGAGTTAGATCTTGTTTAAAAAAAGTAGGGGGGGGGGAGATAAAACTTGCAAGATAGTGGGGTAGGGGTACTTGTTGTCAAGCCTGAAAGTAGAAAGAGAACTGACTTGCAAAAGTTGTCATCTGGCCTTTCCATGCACCATGGCATGCTCATGTATACACACACACACACACACACACACACACACACACACACTTGAATAAGAGAAGATAACTTTAAAAAGTGGAAGGAAATTTTCATTAAACACTCTATCATTAGACAAACTTTTTTTTTTTACATTTTTTTTTTCAGATACACTGCGTATCAGATGGATGGGTAATTACCTTGGAAGGTGATAGTCTCTGGCAGGATTTGGTCTGTGTTCATGAGCTCCAAAATCAAAGATGTGCCTGGTTTCAAAACTTAATCTCCCATGTGTAGAAACGAGATCAACATTAGTTGGTGGGTGACTGCTTTCCATGTCTGATCATCTACTATTACTGTAAGTTTTGAGCTGTTTTCTTTCTTTCTTTTTTCTTTCTTTCTTTTTTCTTTCTTTCTTCTTTCTTTCTTTCTTTCTTTCTTTTCTTTCTTTCTTTCTTTCTTTTGATACAAAAAACACACTGAGAACTCTTAGCTGGGAGTTTCAGGCATTGGTTTTGGTGGACTCAAACAGAAAAAGAGTTTTATAAGGAGCATATTATTCATGCAGGCAGAAACAACAATCAACATCCCATGCTAGAACGGGTAGGAAAAGCCATAGCAATGAATTCTTTGTCTTCTATTATCATTGCATTTTCGTTCAGAGGGCTGAGACCTCAGTTGCTGCAAGACCTAGTCCCCCTTTGAAGCATCTCTGGATCCTGTTTCAAAGTTCATTATGGGTGCGCATGGCATGAGTGACTAAACCTGAGCTGTGAGTTCATGCCATGGCTGTAAGGCATGCTGGGAAAGCAAGTATCTGACTCCTTTAGCTTCTTTAGTAGAGCACAGGCAGAATTATCTAGACATAGGATGAGTTGAGATCTTGAGCAGTCAACAAGTTGGAAAAATGTCTTCCATAAGAAATTTAAGTCAGTGTGTATAAAGCCACAGCTCTGTAGATAAGTTTTTTTTTGTTTGTTTTTGTTTTTTTTTGGTGTGTGTGTAGCTTGCATGTTCTCAACAATAAAAGGGGGCTGAGAAGATGGCTCAGAAGGGAAAGCTGCACAGCATGAGGATCTGAGCTCTAGCTCAAGAAGTTTATATTTTTAAAAAATCTGGTTTTGCTAGTATATGATCATAATCTCAATGCTGGAGATGTAGATACAGGCAGATTCCCAGGGCTCACTGACCAGTCAGTCTCCATCTCAGAACAAAATAAACAAATAAAAACAGAGTCCAAGTATCCAAGATATATGGATTTCAAAGACTGATATCCAGAGTTGTCCTCTTCACGCCAAACCCATACATGACATCCATGAATATGTGCACACACTCTTGGTCATTGGAGAACGTGGGACGTGAACATTCTGTTTTGTCTTGATGATGTTCTGCTACCAAGTCACTGAGATAAGCTATTGGGAAACTGGAAGAAAGAGGTCTATAATACTTAAAAAATTATAAGAACAATTATTAAAATAGACATAGTTATGATTATTAAAATATCTATTTTTAAAAGTATAATATGGAAGAATAACCAGTGTGTGTCAGAAATACAAGTGTCATCTTCTATGGCATTACTTCCTTCCGTGATTTGAGGTGGCTTGAGTTTGGGGGATGGATCTCGGTAAAGGAACGAGCATCCTGTTGTTCCATGTGTGGATCTCATGGTTCTAGACTTGTTTTGAGAGTGTGAACTTCTTGGACCATTACTGTGTAACATTGGCCTCTGGAGTAATTGGAGGTGAAGTTTCTCAGGAGACTTTTATCCCTGTTGTCAGTCATCCAAGGATAAGACAGATTTCTTGACAAACAAGGAAGATATAAGTTTCTCTGCTGGATTTAGACTTTCCAGTAGGAAATATATATCTAGGTATGAAATCCCTAATATTGAGAATAAAGATATATAGAAATTGAAGGATTTCAGTCAGGGCCACAGAACCAGTAGATAGCAGTAACCAGGCTATTCTCAGTTAACCAGATTATCTACACTTGCGGGTTTAAAAAAAATGGTTTGAATCTGAAATGCCACCCAGAAGCTCATGGGCTAAAAATAAAGTGTTGGTACCTAGTTGGAATTGCTGCTTTCAGAAGTTCTGAAATCCTTAGGAGGTGGGGACTTGTTGGAAGATGTAGGCACTGGTAGCATTATACCTGGTACCTCCTCTTTTCCTTGTTCTTTGCTTCCTGTCTGCTGAGACAAACAGCCCCCTTTTCTCTATACTAAGCCTGCCATGATGGCTGGTTCTACTACGGGCCCAGAATCATCAGAATCAAGGACTAGAGGCTAAAAATTAGGAATCTGTGAAACAATATGAACAAAGCCTTATTTCCTTAAGGGGTTTTCTTCAGAAATCTGGTCGCAGTGATATGGAGTCTGATCAACACAAGATTATTTATTTTAATATTGATATATCCTTTCCCATGTATGTTTGTTTTTATTGAAAATAGACTCCTTTATCACACAGTTTCCCCTCCCTCCACTCTTCCCAGCTACCCCTCCTCTCCCTCTTCCCCAGATCCACTCCTCCTCCTCCATTTCCCCTTCAGAAAAGAGCAGGTATCCAAGAGACAAGAGTCAAACAGAACAAATACCAAGTAAGTTTGACCTGAAATGATATTCTATTTTAACAAAATTAGAGAGTCCAGACTAAGAATGTATCAGTTATGCTATAAATTATAAGGAAAAGAACCCATCTCTCACATTTACAGACAAATATGAAAAATATTCACCTCTCCTGACCCAACACTGCCTAGGGTCCCAAGAGTACTGGAAGAAAATCAAATCTTAGGGACAAAGTCAGAGCTAGCTCTTCCTAACTGCCTCTTCTTAAGCAAAAATCTCTTTATACTACTGTGAACTGAAGATTATGTCCTATCTAGGAAAATAAGAGAAAGAGGTGTTTCTAATATTATATATACATACCTGAAAACTTGAAAGAACACCCAAGAGAGTGGGGCAGTTTCTCACCTCATGAACACCCAACACTCAGTTGTGTCAAATAACATTTGGGAAGACCAACACCAGCTACCTGTTAAATTAACCTGTGGCATGTTCTCTCTATAGGAGAGTTTAACAGTACTGTTTGGGAAGATGTCTTACTCTTTTGGAAAGATGTCCCAAGTCATTGTGGCTTCTAATTGGTAGTGGTGGCATGTGGCGAATCCTCTGGTTTGGCCAAGTTTGCAGAGTTGACTTGATCTCACAGCTGCGGCTAGGATGCAGCATAATATTATGGGGAGGCGGCAATTTCCATGTAAATGAAAGGGTGAAGTCCTGAGCTGCGCAGCGAACTATCGGCATCCTACGTCCTGGGTGGAAGTCAATTTAAAGGAAGAGTAAAACCCCAGTGGGTGAGACTGTTGACTAGACGTTTCTTAAAATAAATACTGTTGAGAAAAACCAAAGGAAAAACAAATGTCTGGGTGCTGACCACGACCCAGACATGCTGCATAGTTTTTTATTTTTAATAAACGCTTACAGCAGCCGTTACGGGGGAAGAGATACGCTACAGGGCACGGATGGGTTAAACACAGCTAAGAACTTTTTTAGTTGGGAATCCTTAGAGAGGCTTGCATTTCCTCCCTCAGCACTCCTCTCCAGCATTACCTGGATCCACCTTTACTTCCTCGCTCTGTGTCCTGGCCACATGTACCTCTCAGCTTCTTTGTCTCCCAGGACCTTCCTTGGCTCTCCATCTCCTCCCTATCTGCAACAGTCTTTTGGCACTCAAACCCATATTTCTTCCCTAATTGATGTTGGCTCCTCCTTTCAGTGTCCATGTGTTTAGGCATAGCTTGGAGATGCCATCGCAACCGTGCAGCAAATGTCTATGTCATGACCACTCAGAGAACTACATGCCTCTCTCTGCACTAACAGCCTATACTGTGTTCTCGATGAAATCATGATCGAATGCCTTCTACCAAGTGTATCTGACCCAGTAGACTGTGAGTTTCATAAGGACACAGACTTTGGGGCTGACATAGCATCAGTTCCCCAGTATTTGGGGTTGTGATTGTCTGTTTGTTTTGGAGAATTTCATGTATGAATACTATATTTAAGCCATTTTCCTCATTCTTTCTTCAATTGCTTCTATGTTTGTGTCCCTACATTCCTTCTCTAACCCCTGGTTTCTTATTCTTTAATCATAATTGTTTTTACACAGGAGCATGCACCAGGTCACTAGCACCCATGTACACAAGAACACACACACACACACACACACACACACACACACACACACACACACACGCATGTGTGTATACAGGTTTATAAATAAAACCTGCTGAGGTCATTTTAGTGTTGGTAAGTGTTGCTAAGAAAATAAACCCTCCCCCTCTTGACACTCATTGATTGATTGACTGTTACTCTTATCCTAGGGGGTGAAGCCTTGTGAGAATTTCCCTCATTTATGTTGGTATGTTGATTAATATTATCATTTTTAAGTCTTATTTAGGCAGCCATATTGTCGGGATTTCCTAACACATTCTGGTGTGGTTTCCTAAGAAGAAGAGATCTGGCCACAGATAGTTCAAGAAAGACAGTCATCTACACGCCAGGAGAGAGGGAGGGCTCAGAAGTAACATGATGGTGATTCTCTGCTCTTGTACTTTCCTGGCAGGAATGGAGGCCCTGAGAAATTGGAATGACCCTAGGAATCTCATACTGGGAGAAAGAAAAGGAGGGAAGCCCGATGCCAGCCAGGGGCAAGCTTGCATCCTGAAAAGGCATTTACAGCTTGTCAGACTTGCAGGAGAGATGGGAGGTGAGACAATGATGAGACAATGATGATGGGCTGGATGACACCTTGACTGGGACTCCTTAGTTATGGATATCCTTGGCCTCTATTTAAACCTAAACCTCATTTAAACCCAAGGGCAGACTGGGAAGTTGCTGGGGCCCTTTGTCCTTCTCAGTGTGGCCACAGGTAGTACATCTCCTTTCTTTGCATTTATGTATTATTTTGTCTGTCTCATTGACTTGTTAAAGTCAGATGGTTGAGTCTAGATTGATAAGGTCACAGGGCCCAGGCTCTGACCTCAACAACTTTGGTAAATCCTAGAATTGTAGGAAAATAAACTTGCCTATTGTGCTACAGAGTCTGTGGGATTTTGTTGCAAGAAGTGCAAACAAATTAAATGGTATTTCACTCTAACGCTTAGAGGCTCTGGATAGAATGCAAATCACATCTCCCCGATGGGCTTTTTATTCTTTTATACTATCTATAATTCATGTATCAATGACCCCCAATGTAATAGTAGCAAAGTGGGATTTCACAGGAGAAGTTTGGTCAGGAGTACCCCACCTCACACATGGAGCAATACTGCTGTGAAAATTTACTTTAGGGACCATCAAAATGGTTCAGTGGGTAAAAGTGCTTGCTGCAAAGCCAAACAACCTGGTGTTGGCTTCTGGAAGCCACATGGTAAAAGAGAACTGATAATTTTTTTTAAAAAGATTTATTTATTTATTTTATGTATGTGAGTAGCCTGTTGATGTCTTCGGACACACCAGGAGAGGACATCAGATCCCATTACAGATGGTTGTGAGCCACCATGTGGTTGCTGGGAATTGAACTCAAGACCTCTGGAAGAACAGTCAGTACTCTTAACAGCTGAGCCATCTCTCCAGCCCTGAGAACTGATTTTTGATGATTATCCTCTGATCTCCACATGTATGCAGTGGTGCACATGCCCCTGTAAACACAAACTCACACAGACACAGACCCAGATACATACACACACACACACACACACACACAAATGATACATAGATGATAGATAGATAGATAGATAGACAGACAGACAGATGGATAAATGATGGACAGATAGATATGTATAATTAATTTTTTAAAAAGAAGAAGAGTGGGGTGGTAAGATAGATGATTCAGCTGATAATGGTACTTTCTGCCAACCCAGACAACCTCAGTTCGATCTCCAGGACATGTTGGGAAGAAAGATCAACTGCCACAACATGTCCTCTGACTTTCACATGTGCTTCATGGAGCACCTGTGCCTGCACTTAGGCACATCATACACATTCATATGCACAAAAGTAAAAATTTCAAAAGGAGATTTGCCTCAGGACTGAGGTCTTCTATACCTTCTCTCCCATATAAGAACATATCGTTCTTACACACTCTAAGGCTACCATGAGGGAGATGCCATCTTGGAATCAGAGAGACTGGGCTATATTCTCCCTAAACTGCTGTTCTTTAGAAATTTTACAGTCCTAGGTATGGTTCATAATATGAGCCCTCAAACGTCCTGTCTCTGTTGCCATGCTTTCTGTCCATGGCCATACTGTTTCTACCATTTTAGTCTCTAAAACCTCTGGAACCCTGAGTCCAAGTAAACCCTTCCTTAAATCGCCCTGGTCATGGCATTTTATCCAAGCAACTGAAACAAAACTAATGCAGTTATCAACTAATAGAATTTAAAGAGCACATTTAATTTAATAAACTGATGTTTTGGACCTCAATAGGCATCACTAGAGTGATATGTTTCAGTGATATCAATGCTTCCAAAAGACTTGAGATATAATTTGGGTCCATCACAAGTCAGGACCTCAGGGTTGAGATTTTTGCCTGCAATGAGTAGGAGGCACTGTCTGAGTGTGAAAGAGAGGTTAGAGAAACTTTGTATATCAGTCAAAGATGAGCTTCCTGTGTTTGTCCTGGACACTGAGCAAGGCCTCCCACAAGAACAGAGTGTGTTCTGTACTTGAATATTTAGTCCAAATTTTTCATGGTCACATTGTCACTAATATTTGATTAATATGAAAAGTGATCCCAAAATAAAGATGGCAGAATTAAGTCCAAATATATCAGTGAGTAACAAAATTCAGATGAATCATCTTAACACATATGTTAAAAGACAGTGATTTTTCAAGCTGGGAAAATGTGTTTTATTTGCATGAGATATTTTTCATGCATTGTAGCAAAAGAAAGTTACACATTACAGAGTGGGAAAATTTATGTTAGGCGAAACTGAAATCGTCACATTAGTGTCAGACAAAATGGACTGTAAGATAAAAAGATGTTATGATTTATAAAAATCCTAATAACAAGAAAATAACCAGAAAAATACTGGGAACTTGACCCTGACTGTTCATAAATAGCAAGACAATCATAAAAATATGTACAGCAAAATTAGAACCACAAGGAGAAATGGCTGTACATAAAACTCTATGGAGGGAAATGGAATCCTGTCTCCTACAGGTGCCTACAGTTAAACAGACAAATGAAAGCAAAGATTCACAAAATAAAATGGATGCAGTTGTCACATAGACCATGGTTCCAGAAACTAGTCAACCCTGCCCTTTCTCTTCAGAGTTTCTAGCATAGGTTATCCTACTTGGAATGTAGCCAAGGATGACTGAGCCTCTGAACCTCCCAAATGCTGGGAGTACAGGCATACACAATTACACCTGGCTTTACAGGGTATTATAGATCAAACCAAAGGCTTTATGAGTGCCAGATAAGCCCTCTCCCAACTGAACTACATCCCCAAATCTCTTTCTCAAGTATGCATTGTTCACACACAGAAATCAGTCCTACACTTTTTAGTAACTCTATAAAACATTTCAAAGAAACATAGCACCTTCTAGGCTCTCTGTCTACACAGCAGTGAAGTTAGAAGTCAGTAGCAGAAACTCTAAAGATCACATGGTTGGTAATTTGAATAGTTAAGTCAGTTAATTGTTTTGTTTTTTGTTTAAGAAAACATGTAGAAGAAGATTTGGTGGCACACACAGGTAATCACACCACTGCAGAGGTAGTGGCAAGAAGATCAGAAATGCCAAGAAAGCCTAGATTATAGAATGAGTTCAAGGTCAGAAGTCAGCTTGAGCTACATGAGCAGTTTGCAAACAGGACCTGCACCCGAACAGAAGTACTTAGACAACATTTGAAGCAAGTAAGACAAATATTGCATCATAAACTGAAAGAACGAGGCAATGCAGAATTTTGAATTAAACACCATGGAGCTTCTTAGGAAAAGGCAAAAATGTTTATTGAAAATTAACTTAAATATAAAGGATCTAAGATGACTCAATGTGCCACCTGAGTGTGCACTGGTCTGCTTCTTGTCTTGACCCCCTGCTCCTAGTCATTCTGTCTCCATCTTCTCCCTGCTGTGTTCTGTCACCGCATCTTAAAAATTGTCATTTTCAGGGCCCACATATTCCTGTTTGTCTGTTATCCTTGTATGACCATGAGCTGTAGGAAGCCATGGCTGCTGTCTGCCTTATTCAACGAAATAACTTCAGGAGAGGGATCTGAAGCAGGTAATGTAGCAAGTGGTAAACATTTTTAAAAATACTGCGTGTAATAGTCATATATACGTATAATGCATCTGTTGTAAAAACCATCCCTGTTCCCTATTCTCTAACTCCTCCACATCGCCCCTTTACTTTTTCCTACCAACTTTATTCGCTTTCTCTCTTTCTCCTTCCACCCCCCATGCATCCTGGCTCTCTCATAGCTACTGAGTACATTCAGTACTGCCTCTGTGTACATGGTCACGGGATTGCCTGTCTACCAGAGTATGTATATATCGGTAGACTTTTCAGGGTCCATATGCTTGAAGAAATCTGACTCTCTTGGTATCTATCATTGCCAATAGTTCTTCAGATAGAGGTGGGACTTCATGAGCTCCTCCACAGTCCATGCTAGGAATTTTGCTGGCTTCATCTTATGTAAATGTTATGTGTGTACTGCCAACCATGAGTGCATCTGTACGGTCACGTCTAGCCAATACAATTCTGCTTTAGACATCTGTTTCCTCCCCATCTTTCATAACAATCTCTGAGTCTGGAGGAAGAGGTGTGATAGAGATATCCCATTTAGAGATGAACATGCCACAGTCTCCTATTCTGTACACACTGGGAAGTTATTAGTCACCACCTCCTGCAAAAAGAAGCCTCTCCTAGGAAGGTTGAGAAATACACTACTTTTAGAAATATGCCTCTCTGAAGCAAACAGATGAATTAGTCCACACCATTCATAAAAACATTAAATGCATGACTTGAAGAAGAAAAATCTTCTTGTAATCTATGTCCCATAAATGAAATTTCCTTTTGGGAAGTTCTAGAAAAGTACATCTTTTCAAGTGCCATATATGAAATATATTGCCAGAACTTTGAATTTTTATAGATTTCATTCTGAACATGTAGCTGTGATAAAACTTTACTGGGAAAGGATAATATTTTTATGTGAGGCTGACACATTTTTCAGCTGCTCTTCCAAAATACATCTCTGTGAAGAAGATAAGAGTTAGTAAGAAAAGTGCCTTTAGTTTATCTGATTGGGAGCTAGTCACCAGCAGCATGGCTAGGAACAGCAGCAGCCTAGTTCACCAGAGAAAACATATGCTTTCTATTACATTAAAATTTTTATTTGACATTGTGTGAACTTTTAGAAATTGGAGCTGGAGTTTATAGTTTTTGGATGGCACCTCTTAATATTTATAATCCTGGTGTTGAAAAATATTTCATAGCCTGAAAGCATTATGTGTTGTGAAATCTGGACCAGGAAAAATACTGAGCCCTCTTTAAATTTATTATTTGAATTTTTTTCTATTGTGGAAGACACACATAAACAATAAACACTTTGCTCCATTATAAAATCCTTGGTAACATTTAACCACTGCTTTTCCCAGCTTGTTTTCCCAGTGCTAGTTCTGGGGTTGCCACCCTCTCTGATTCTCAGAGAAGCTTGATCCAGCACAGATGGACTTGGCCAAATCAAAAGTCACGGCTCAGCACAGATTTGCACAAAATTCCTGAAGAAATGGTCCCACTGGCATTTCTGTCCTCCTCCTCCTCTGTTATGTCTGAACCTCTTTTGGTTCCTCTGGAGGCTGCTCAAGGAGAAACATCCCATCCTGACAAGAGAGCTAGGTTTTATCTGTGTGTACGCTTCATGTTGGCCAGAATTCATCCTTGATGAAACCAAACACGATTTCTGTATCTTATCTCAGGGGGAGTTTGCAAGGATGGCAGAAAAGTTTCCCCGCACATGTTGCTTCAGTTAGAACAGGAAATGATGTTGAAGAACCAAAGCTCACTTCCTTCTCCATAGCCAGGGAGAATCAAGGTCTATTTCTTACTTTCTCTACATGACTGCCTGGGTAGTCTGTTTTCTATCATCCAACACAAAGGAGATAGATGCTTACTTCCCATTTAGACTTATGTAAACCATGTGGCACAGGGAAAAAGATATGGGAAATAACTTTATAAGGCATTCAGCTCCTTTCCCAATTTACCTGGAAGCTCTTGACTTCCTGAGTAGGCAAATATCAACTCAATGTCATTCTTCCATGCTCAAAAACCAGAATTGGATATACATCATTTAACTTATTGGTATATTACCACTACAAGCCTCTTAATGGGAGGTGCTGGACATCTTCACTTGTCAAGAGAATTTGTAATTTTTCAGCATTGTTAGCCATGGTGGAGATAGGGTATTTGAATCATATGAACCGGATACTTTCTTACCATAGCCTGATGCATGTAAGTTTGGTACTTTAAAAATATCTGGGAAAGTTTCTAGACATATAGATGCTCTGGCATCATATTTAGAGTTGTCTCAATATTAAACACTGTTCTCCGTCAGTTGTATTTATCCCCAAACAAAAAGAGAATTTTTCAATAACTGTATCCCTACTGAGAGAAAATATTAAATTTCTTATCAATTCTGGACACCAGTAAAGAATTCTCAACAGAAAAAGGAGGTCCATGGCTTCAACCATATCATCATCCTTCTAGGCCAGATATGGTCTATAAAATTTCATCTTATTCAATAGTGCTGATCGACTGGGGAAGCTATACAGGAGACATGCTGAGGTTGCATCATAGTTTGGTATCAAAATTGTGCAATGGTTGATTAATAATGTCTGCACTGGTGACTGAGGTAATGATGGAACGCATGCCAACTATCTGCGTTTCTTCTTCTTGATCATTGCTTCTCATCCCCTTCCTCTTTTTGAGAGATGACTGTTGGATCTGACAGTCTACTCCCAGTTTGAATAGACCCCTTGCCATTCATGTAGGAGTGGTCTGAATGTCCAGTCTTCAGATTTTACTGGCTAGACAAGTCTCTTATTCAGAATAAGTAAAAAAACATCTTGCCGTTAGGTTTCATGTCAACTGTGCAGACATTTGACTAAATTGAGTAAGTCTCAGAGGTCACCACTGAATAACTAACAATAAAAATTCTTCAGTGAAGAAGTCTGCTCTCGATGACTGTCCTTCCAGATGATGTTTGGCAAACTGGTCACTTTCCCCTTCTGAATTCAATATAGTCTCTCTTTCTGACTTCAGTCACTAGGCACTGGATAATATCAGCCAAAGAATCACTGCGAGATGACTCATTGTGACCATAATGGAGGAAGAACACTCAAAATGTTTTTCAAGAGGAAAATAGATGCTCACGTAAAAAGTTAACACTGTCCATTTATCAAGACTGACCCAAATGTCTGACCAAGAGAAGAGGAGGAGGAGGAATAGGAGGAGGAAGCATAGGAAGAAGAAGAAGAAGAGAAGGAGAAAGGCCTAGAGTGTTCCAAAGAATTCTTTGGGTCTTGGGTCAGCATCATCATATGACTTACAAACTAGAAAAATATAGGCTTCCTTGGTTCAAGAAATCATTTAGAATTGGGCTTCCTCTACCCATGTGTAAAGACAAGATGAGGCTGGTCTCCCTTTTGATGTGATCATTGGGAAGAAGTTGACAGGAGTTACAGTTAAGGTCACCCTCATGAGCTGATGCCAGATGGGCTTGCATGTCAAGAGGAATGGGGACATTTCAGTCTGTTTAGTTTCATTGCTCAGAGAAACGTTCCATTTTTCATATTCTTCACAATTAGAAAAAAACATTTCATGTCATAAATCTTCAAACTGAGAGTATATACCAGCAAGTTGGACATAATTATGTTTTCAGCATGCAATGAGATTTATCTAATGGAACCAAGTTTCTGGCTAGCTGCTGCATACACTAGTTTGAGATGTCTTTTCTGAAATCTCAGGACTGAAACTCATTGTCCCCTGCAAATGCTACACCAAATAACAAAACAGTAGAGAAATCTTTTGGAAATTTCAATTCAGACAATTATACAACCACAAAACAGTGTTTTAAAGATATTTTAATTCATAAAATATTAGAAAATTTGTTATCTGCTTTCTGAACAGGAAATGAAGATAGGCTCATAGAGGGGAGTGTAAAATTAATCTTAAACATTATAATAGTGGTAACTCTCTATAAATAGATTTATAATGTATCTATGGTATTAAATTTTCATGGGAAGGGGAATTGATTAGGGAAAAATAACCTTCCAAGTCCTAATCAAGATGTTTTAAAACACAGTTGTATCTCACTAATTTTTAAAACTGATCATAGTTCCAATAATATAAATTGGCAGATTGTATTGTTTGAGTGTATCAATTACAGTGTTCAGTTCCTCTGAAGACCCTGTGGAGGAAGGAATTCTGTGGAGGTTTATATACAAGGGAGAACTGAGGCACGGGAAACCAGAGAAAAACGTGAGGTACCTAATCCTGCATCCCTCTTAGCTTTAGTTGTCAACCTGAAACACCTGGGAAGAGGAAATCTTGGCTGAGGTATTGCTACTATCAAATTGGTCTGTGGCCATGCCTGTGGGCTATTTTCTTAATTAATGATTGAATGTAGGAGGGCCCAGCACACTTTGGGTGGTGAAATTCCCAGGAAAGTGGGTCAAGTTTTCCAAGGAGAGTGGATGAGCGAGCCACGGACTGCAGCATCTCTCCATGGCTTCTACTCCTACCCCTACTTGCGTTCCTGCCCGACTTCCCTCAACCATGCCCCATGACTTCTAAGATCAAATAAGCCCATTTCTTCTCCAGGTTTCTTTTGGTCAGCCTGCTTTACACAGTCAGAGAGAAGCAGCAGCCTGTAGTAAAGACTCTTTGATTGACAAGGGCATCTTCAGAGTTCAACCTGCTTTGCTGTTCTGGCTGGGGTAGAAACATGGACCATAGCTGTCTATCATAGAGGTGGGAGGGGCTCCTTGACCTTCCATTATTACACAGCCAATCCTGCTCTTCGGCCACATTCCATCAATCCCATGCTCTAACAGGATTTCTCAGCTACTAGGTTTCTTTTGATAGGATGTCTTCACCATGGTCACCGAGCCATCAACAGAAATGTGAACTGTCAGGGTGATGCACCGGTGTCTTAAGTCCTAACTTGGGTTTCTGAAATTTTTTTATTGTGTAGACAAATTTTAGATATAGCCCTGTGTGGAGTAGTGTTTCTCATCCTCCAATCAAGCTTTTGGTTGTTATTGTTTTACAAGGTCTCTTTGTTTATATATCTACTTAGGCATTTGCCTGACGGAAGATATTTTTGGTATTACACCTCTTTAAAACAATCTTTGAGGATTTTACAGAATGCACTTTGATCTTATTCACCCTCCCCCAGCCCCTCTCAGAGCTCTCGTCCCCAGCCACTTAACTTTGTGCCCTCATTCTTTAAAATAGGTCTGTTGAGTCAAACCTGTGCTTCCGATTTAGTCTTGGGTGAGTAGACATGCACAGGGTCATAGTCAACGGAGCAGAAGCCATGCATTTAAAGAAACCTGACTCTCCTTTCAGCAACTATCAGTTGCCAGTTGCCTCTCAGATGGAGGTGGGATTCCATGCTCACCTCACCTGCCCTTGCTGAGAGTTTGTGAGGTTTGAGCTTGTACAAGCTTGTGTGTACTATCAGGACCATGGGGAGTTCATCTGTGCAACTGCCCTGTTGTGTCTAGAAAAGCGTCTTTGTAGTCACCCATCACCTCTACCAATCAGCTCTTTCTTAATGTCACTCTTAAAGCCAACCAACAGTGAAAATGACCTTTTCAGGGCTTTTCTTTGCAGCCTAGACCATTAATTTTAACACATTTATACTATGGAACAATGGCTACGATCATAATGTAAAACCTTCTCTGTGCTCCCCTAAAATCATCCCAAAGCTGTTTCCTCGTAGTCTCGCCTTCCTGAGTCACTGGGTGACCTGGGAGCCTTTCCAGTATCTGACTTCCATCTTTTCCTGAAAGCTATAAGGATTTAATAGGATGCAACGTTGGGGCTGGTTGTTTTCACTCTGTATCACCTCTGAAATCTACCCAGGCTGTTGCTTGTGTTCCCAATCATTACTTTCTTGTTACTGGGTTATACTCTCTGGTCTGGAGCTAAAGATGGATTTAGCCACTGAAAGATGTCTGAGTTAGAGAAAAACGATTATTAATTTCTTATGACAAATTAATAGATAGAGATAGGACTAATAAGCAGAACAGTGTTGGAAATTTCATATACTGTGAACAGGGCAGTTATGAACATTTGCACACATGCTTTGGGACTTTCCCCACTTTTCAAGGATTTTCCCCAGTAGAATTTCCTGGTCATATGCCAAATGGTATTTAAAGTTTCAAGAAGGTATTTTTAATACTTAAAAGCATTATGCCCCACGTGACAAAAATTTTCTGAAGGTTTTTTTTTTTTAATGTTTCACAAAATATATGCTGTATAAATACACACAAGCACTTGACCATGTGTGTGTGGGTTTGTTCTGGGCTTTGAGGTAGATTCCATTGACATGTTTGAGGCTCTTGTATGTCAACATTGTGGTTATTGATGTCTTCACTTTAAAGTCACAGAGCATGAGTTTACTAGCTGCAGTCTTCTTCAAAATTGTCCGGGTTCCTTCTTTCTTTGTATTTGATATATACTTAACTTTTTAAACAAAAACAATCCTGTTGTAAATATTATTGGAATTGTCTTCAGTAAGTTTATATATCAGTTGAGGATATACAGAGTGAACATAACAATACAGAACCTTCACGTCTATAACTATGAAATACCTCTCCACTCCTACAGGTGACATTTGGCTTACTTCATCAATATTTTTTTATTTTCCAACATAGATAATTCTGAGTATGTATCATTTTTATGATACTGTTTTATGATTTTTTTAATTTTTGGTAATTTACCTTCCTCTGAAGGATTCTACTTTATCAAAATTTATTAGAATTATGTCAGGCATTTTTGATAAGTATTTTAACAAAAACCCTTTTCCTCATAAAATGCCTACAGGATTATATCAAAGCGAGACCCTCAGAGACGATATATGCTTAGGTCTTTTTTGTTGGTGGTAATTTTGATTTTTTTAACACAATGTATCACTATGTAGCCCAGTAGCTCAATATATATATAGACCAGGCTGTTGTTATTTTTGTTCTAGACATAGGTCTTTTCTATGAGCCCAGGCTGGCCTTAAACTTGTGGTCCTCCTGCCTCAGGATCCTGAGTGACAGGATTACAGTAATTTACCACCTTTACTGGCTGATAGATCATCTGAGTTAAACACTATACTGTTCCATCTATTGAGATTTTTTACTATATAAATTTATGAAGGCCTTTGACCTTGTCACTTCAGGGATAACAGTATAAATTCATCACTTTTCACTTGCCACCCAGAAAGTAGATTATAAAAACCTCATGACAACGTATGTATTTTTACTTCTTTCCTTTTATCACTGTCATTATTGTATGTGTCCCACCAAAGAGATCACTTTCTTAGCTTGGGACTCTTTAAGAGCCAACTGCCATCTGATCCTCTTTTGAGAACTGTCTTCTTGATGTGAAGATTTTACTATTAACTAGCCCATCTACGAGTAGAATATTGGCCTGACAAGTTCAGACTTTCCGCTTATCAAGAAAGAAGCCAGCACTATTTAGCTTAGAATGTTTAGCTTGGACAGAATGGTAGACTCATAAATACTCATTTTCCAGCAGTCACCAGGGTCTGTAGGAATAAGTGGATTGACCTTCGGCAAGTACACAGCTGAGGGGCCAGCCAGGCTGCCCTGTTGTCAGGAAATCCCTGGTGTAATAGAGTTGACACAGTGAGAGAAACAGATCCACTGTCCTCACTGCCTGATGAGATTGTCCTGGTGGCAGCTACATATGTTCTTTGGCGCACAGCCATTTCCGCAACCCCAAACCAACAGCACTTCAGTGGTTGAAGCCCGTCTGAAGACGGAGTGGTTCTGTAATTCTTTGGCAGTCTCCCCAGAGCTAGTGATATGAAGGAGCTCTGTGAAGATTGAGGGGAAGATAGAGATGAGGTTAGCAGGTCACGCTGCAATTGTTAGCTTTTAAGAAGTCACAGAGGGACTAGGGACTAGAAGTCACAGAGGGCTCAATTTGGTAAAGTGTCTGTCATACAAGTGTGAGGAGCTGAGTGTCCAGAGCTTCAGCATTGGCTTTAAAAAACTGGGTGTGGCCATGTGGATCTGTAACTCTAGTGGGGTGTCTGTGTGTGTGTAAAAGAGAGGAGTGTGTGTGTATAAAAGAGGTGTGTATGTGAGAGAGAGGAGAGAGACAGACAGAAAGAGAGCCAGAGACAGAAAGAGAAACAGAGAGAGACACACACAGAGAGAGGCAGAGAGAAAGAAAGACAGAGAGAGACAGAGAAAGAAAAAGAGGCCCTGGTGGGCTTCAGACTAAGTGCAATGTGTAGGATAATTTTGGTTACTGCTATTTAATTTTTTAAAATACTGCATTTAAAGGAGAAAGGCATTTCTTTAAATTGGTCAAGGACCCAACAGAATTAAGACTCCCTAGACTATTGGTTGTGTAGACATAAACAGATCTGCAAACCCAATGTGTGTGTGACACACAGAACAGAACATTAATAATAACTGATAAGAGTGAGATAGCCAGCCAGGAGTCTCCACCAGGGGGACAGGCCTGTCATCCATGGGAATCACTTATTAAAATGTGTGATGGTCTCTATGGCTGCATGCCTATCGTGCTGTGGTTCAGATGATATTATAACAAGGATGAACTGAAAGTTGAAGAGGATCTAAAAAAGACACCTGGTCTTCCGTGAAGCTGAGTGAAGGGTGCATGGGGATTAAATAAATAAATAAATACACACACACACAAGTCTACACATAGCAAACTTAAGACTATGGAGGAAAACAGTTATGTCACCGTAGATTGAGTATGTGAGGTTGATCTTGTGTATTGAAAACAGCAAGACAAAGGCAAGCACAGTACAGTGTAAAGAACACATATTCTAAGTGAAGAGTCTTGCATGTGCTTCCTGGACCCAGTCTTCCCCACTATGTGACTGCTTTTATCCTGCATATTCTGATCTCACAGGTAACGTTCTTGAGATTCAGATGGTCCAATAGTTTATAGCTACCTGATATGCTAGTTATAGAAATATAGGTTATAGTTTAAGAGACATGACTCAGGTAAACATTCTGGTGTCTAGAAAGCATTCAGTAAATTTTAGCAGTTTGTGTGATTAGAAAAGTAATTACCATCAAAATGGAGACATGAGAACTTAGAAGTCACGGGTGACCTGGTAACATTCAGCAAATGCTATTGACCATGGAGGGAGTCCATGGTTTCCTGAATGTCAGGAAGATGAGGACCGAAGATAGAAAGAGGAATGGTTAGCGCGAGAATCAACAGATGCAAACTATAAAAAACTAAATTGATCTGCAGAGATGGGTCAGCAGATAAGAGTTAACATTGAGCATGTAAAGGAACCTGGGTTCAGTTCTCAGAATCTGTGTTGAACGGTTCATAATCAATCACCTGCAACTCCAGTTCCAAGGGATATGATGCCTTCGTCTGGCCTCCACAGGCACTGAATACTTCTCTGTCTCTCTGTCTCTCTCTGTCTCTGTCTCTGTCTCTCTCTCTCTCTCTCTCTCTCTCTCTCTCTCTCTCTCTCTCTCTCTCTCACCAAAGGAAAAACTCATTAAAAATTAAAAGTATGTTGGGCTGATAGAAGTTATCAAGATATTTCTCAACCTTTGAGACCAAAACTGTAGGTCAGATCAATCATTGCTCACCAACTTCCAGGGCCTCTATCATTATCAGCCCTTCAAGTTTTATGTATAAGACTGACTTACAGATAGTGTTCACATGGAATTCCGGTAAGGCTCAAGAGGTGGGTTTTTTTTTTTTTTTTTTTCAGATTTAAAACTTACTTCCTATATCAAAATCTCATTATGTGCCCCATCTGGCTCTAACTCATGATCCTCCTGCCTCAGCCTCCTGACTGTTAAGATGAAGGATATAATAAGCTTCCACATCAGGATTACTAGTTACTAAGGTTTTTTCTCGTGTTTAGTAGAAGTGTTTAGATTCTATTGTAACTGGGATCTAATTTTCCTTCTTCCTGATTCCTCACAGGCCTGGCTTCGAGCAAACATGCCATCTAGTACCCTGTGGTATATGCATGCTAATCTTGGAAATTCTCTAGATTGACTTTTAAGACTTGACTTTCACAGTGATTGCCCATCTATGGCAATCAGAAACAAACTCCAGCGTGGGAGCAGTGTAACCATGCCCCGCAACCTCTTTCTTCTGTTCTAACTTGAGAAAGAACATTTTTTTTTAAACTCCTTGAACTTAGCCATGATTTAAACACGATACCTTATTATTTCAATGTCTGTGGTCTTGCTCAAGTATCCACTGTATAAAAACCAAGACACAAGAAAAAAAAACAGCCGATGGTCAGAGCCTATATTAAGAACACATTCAGAAGGAGATTAAGCTAATTGCATCTAGGGGGTTGTGGTTTGGGGGAGAACAACTTGGGTTCTTCGAGTCACTGAGGCCCTGAATGCATTTCTTGATTTGATATGGAATCGGGTCACAGAGGAGTTGTCCTGAGTGATGGACATAGTGATAACGAAATTGGAAAGTGGGGAGCTACAGTGCTCTTGCTAAATGATGCTGAAGGCAGTGCTGGGTGATGTGCAAACGGTATGATGGCAGTACTTCAGCTTTCTGTGGTTCAGAGCCTTGGTTATTGATGTGGCCAGTGTTTTGTTTCCAGCCACATAGTGATGGTGAGAGTGAGGATCCCCTAGAAATCGGAAAGAAAGTAGACACAGAGTTAGAAAAATATATAAATCTTTTAATAGGCTCCTATACTATAGCCCAGGCTGGCCCCTAGCTCATTATAAAGCATTATCATTATAAAACATCCCCCAGACTGGCTTCAAAGTTGTAGCAGTCCTCTATCCTCAAGCCCCTAAAGTACTGGAATTTTAGTCATGGTGCCCAAATTTAGAGTTTCCCTTTACCCACAACTTGGGACAGAATCTTAGATATTGCAGGTCAACACTGAACTTTATTAGGTGAAGCTGACTTTGAATTTCTGGTCTTTCTGTCTCCATGTCTCAAGCATACAATCAACCACCATACTCAGTTGAAAATTTTTTTTTACATTTATTTTTTTCCTTTTGGTATAGACATGTGTATGTTGTGGGCATGCATATGCCACAGTGCATGTATGGAGGTCAGAGTACCATTTAAAGGAATTAGTTTTCTTCTTCCACCATGTGGGTCTTGGGAATTGAACCCAAGTTGATAGACTTAGTTATGGGCACCCTATTCATTAAGTCATCTCACAAACCAGGGAGAAATATTTTTGAGAGTATAAAGAAAGAACTGGTTTTGAACATCCAGATCTAGCAATCTTAGTGTCATGAGCTGCCAAAATAATTGATGAAAAATGTGGTGTTTCTCATAGTGTTATTTCAAAAATAAACACGCTTTGCTCTTCTTATTACAAAAGTCATGGCCACTTAAAATATCTCAAAAACACAGAAAAAGAGCGAAAAATAATCATACACCATAAATGACATCAAGAGAAACAGTTATAATTTCTTGGTATTTACTTCAAGCCAAATGCAAGTGTTTATTTCTGGGTAACTGCTGCCATTACGAGCCTACAATTATGCATCTTGTTCAGTATCCATGGTGGACAGTCTCCCCGGTATTCTGAAACTTTGCTGAAATACTATTTTTAAGAAATAGCTAAAAACCAGCTTAAGTAGTGAGGTTTTCCTCCAGTCAGAATGGCAGGTACTCTGTGTAGACAGAAGACAGAGTATACACACCCAGCATCTTCTAGAGACCCATCACCCCTGCTGAGTAGCTCAGGTCTGACACATACACAACTGTGTGATTCAGAGAATCCCAGTCTCCTGGCTTCTAACCTAGGGCTGAGTTCTACTTCTCAAAAATATTCATTGAGAAATTCTTATGTGTACTGTGTGCTTGGTCTCCTCTCCTCTCCCCCACACCTTCACCTCCACTCATGCCTTTCCCAACATGTCTCCCTCTAATCTCACACCCTCTTCCAGTTATAACTCACTGAATTCAATCTGTCTTGACTGTATATGCACATAGCTGTAGAACCATTCACTGGGGTAAGAGTCATTTGTCACAGGTCATGTCCTCAAAGAAAAGTAACTCCCTCTTCCTCTAGCTGCTATCAATTGCTCCTCAGCTGGGCTGAAGCCTCCTTAGCCAAACTCTACTGGAATTTTAACCAGCTTGGTTTATTAAAGGTCTTAACCGCGGCTGCTGTGAGGGCATGTATGTGATAGCCATGTTATGCTCAGGAAATAGAACTTCACATTTCTCTTCATTCTCTGTCATCGACAGAGATGCTGTACCAGGGGAAGAGCATCATATACCACCTCAGACCATCAGCTCTTTGTCTTTCACCTGACTATCACTAAGGGCATTCTCGACTCTGATGCATTCTTGCATATTCTAATATGGACTGAAGTGGGAGGTTCTGGATGTGTCATGTGACACAGACTCCTGTGGTGTTTTGCGGAGGCAAGACCCATGGATGTTTGGAGAGGGTATAAATAGGACTCGATGGACAGTGATGGCCCACTTGCATTGCTAGCCTTGCAATACTTCGTTGTGTTTGAGTCTTCACTGATCTTTACCTCACTGAGAGAGGCATGGCAGAGAACTCCTGGCATCCTGGTTGCTTCTGACATCTGGCTATTTCTGCTGGATCGTGCCACTGATGCTGAATTGTGTTTGGTATCCTGACACTGCTGAACTGGACTGCTGGTATCCTACAAACAGAGATTGAAATCGCCCCAAGGAACTACTGCACATTCCCTTGCCTATTTACCATCTGTTCTCCTCATCTTTGGATGATGGACTAGAAGGTGGGGTTGAAGTGTTTGAGAACCCTTATTAAAAGTAGGTTTTGAAAAATCCAAGCTTACAATGCACCTTGTGATATATGCATTAAAAATCCATGTCTGGCAGGCAAAAATTAAAGGAGTGACAGCGTAAGAAGCCAAGCTTCAACTGTGATCTATGAGCCTACCTGGAAATAGGTTGTATCATAGGAAGGGAGGGGTTATCATTCAAAGATGGACATACATTGGTCAGTTCACAAGTCTGTCTGTTGCTTTGGCCAATTGGTTGTGATCAACAGAATACTGCTTCACACTGAAAGACTCCCACATCCCAGTGCTTATCCTCTTAAATACTTTACATGACATATGTGATGTAAGTCTTTAGTTGTCATTTGAGGTGGCTAATCTTCATGTAGAGATTACGCCTCTAGGTCCCAGGAAATCACAAGGGTGAGTAGAAATGGAGAAAGGAGGATACAAGTTCATGCCTGAGAAGTTTGAGAAAGTCTCCATCAGTTTTTGCTGATATTGCAAATACTGGCAGTGAAGCACCGAGGGACATGGGTAGCCTCTAGAAACATCTAAGGCAAGGAAACAGTTTTGCCTTCTCTGTAGTAGGACACACAGCCTACCAATACCTTAATGTAGCCATTGACACAGCAGACACATTTCTGATCTGCAAAATGGAAGGGGTGGGGTCTGTGTTCTTCTAAGCTAAGAAGATGATTCCTGAAGGCTGTTCTGGGAAACTTACCAGCCCTGTGTACTCCAGGGACAAGTGGACATCTAGAGTGTTCCAATGCTGCTGTCTGCAGTTTACTCTTGCTGAGGACTGGGTAGCAGTGCATTGTAGCAGGTGATAATACTCTGAGGCGCATGGAAGATGCCTGGGAGCTTTGAGGATCTGTGCTTGCCTGGCTTAGCAGAACCTGTCATCAAAAGCCTGGAGGAGACCCAGAAATGATCACACTCAGAAATGATCGGATCATTGTCCAAGAACAACCCAGGAAGCTTTGAAGGAGTTTATACCAGTAGATTCAATCCCCTGCAACTGTAAGTAGACTGTTCCCCTAGGGCAGTGGTTCTCAATCTTCCTAATGTCCTGACCCTTTAACACAGTTCCTCATGTTGTGGTGACCCCCCAACCATAAAATTATTTTTTGTTGCTGCTTCACAACTGTGAATTTGCTACTATTATGAGTCGTAATGTAAATATCAATGTTTTCTGATGGTCTTAGGTGACCCCTGTGAAAGGGTCATTTAATGACCCTGCAAAAGGGTTACTATCAATAGGTTGAGAACCACTGTACCAGATCTTCATTTTTCTCTGTCCTCCAAAGCTCAGACATATTTTTTTAATGTAGCTAATGTTGTTCAGGTGACTACTACTAATGACATTTACTGCTTTTAATTTAATTTTTAGCTGATGATTTATTTAATCTACATATTTTCGAAGACTTATTCTTATGTGTGTGAGTCTTTTTACCTGCATATGTATGTGTGTACCACATATGTGTGCAGTGCTCAAGGGCTCCAGAAGAGAGGTTTAGATTTTTTAAAAACTGGGTTACAGATGGTTGTGAGCTGCCACATGGGTGCTGAGAACTGAAGTTGGGTCTTCTGCAAGAGCAACAAGTGTTCTTAACCACTGAGCCATCTCTCCAGCTCCATTAGCCCCTTTTTAATTGAAGTGTTAAGAGTGTATCACAGGTAAACCCCAAAGTATAATGCATCCCAGAGACTTAGCTCATCAGTAGTCCTGGTATTCTGTTGATTATAAATAAACACTTAGAATTTTGTCAGATAGGAATTTTATTGGTCTGCTGGCTCACAGAAACTACAAAGACAATTGAAAGAACACAATGTGTTAGTTCAACACATGATGGAAGGAGAAAATCACAACAAGAAAATATTACTCAAAGGTGAGAAGCCAAAAGAATGATACTTTTTAATATGTGGATATAATAAATCTAAGCCTAAATCCTTTCCATTACATTTAAACAAAAAGATAATAATGACCGTATTTCACAAGACTCTTCTTAGGAATTACGCATGAAAATTTTTTTTTTCCTAGGCACTGTTTAGACTTTACTGCTCTGTAACCTATTTTTTGAGACGATTTACTATCTGTTAACATCTGTGGGGCCTGCATGACCTGGATTTGATTTTCAGACCAGGCATGTGGCAGTAACTAGAACATATCACCACTGTTGTTAAGGATTCTTCTATTTATTGTCTGTATTTATAACTTTCCTATTTGTCCCCAAAGAACAAAATCACATAAAATAAAAAGAAGAAACTGGGTCAAAGACAAGAAGAGAGACTCCATATGCTAAATGAGATAATGAGTTTACCATGACTGAGTGTAAAGGTTTGGTTCTGAAGCAGCAAGAGCAAAAATAAGTACCATTTATTACTATTATACTAATAACGATAATAAGTTAACACGCAGTGCTGCTAATAGAAAATGGAGGGAAATAATTTTTATAAGAGACTTCTTCCATCCCTACATTCTTTCTCTAAGTTGTTAAGAGACAGTTTTGGGGGGAATGGAATTCAGGGGACCTGGCTCAGCATGCACAAGGCCCAAGGTTCAACCCTCAGTGCTGCAGGAGAAAAACAAAACAATCATCTTCACATGACGATCAATTCCAAAAGCAGAGACACCATTCTGTGTTCTACAGTGGTAGAAACTTCAGGGTGATGATAGTATGAGAACCAACCTGACAAAATCTAGAACCACTCAGAAGTGGAGTCTCCATGAGGGACTGTCTAGATCAGATTTGTAAGTGGAAAAATCTTGATTACTATAGTAATTGAAGATAGAAGACTCAGTCACTGAGGGTGGCGCCATTCCCTAGGTGGGGGATCCTGGGCTGTGTACCAGTGGGGAAAGCCAGCTGAACACTAGTGTGCATATATTCACTGTTGTCCATTCTGGATTATTGATGTTATGTAACCTGATCCCCCAAGCTTCTGCCATCTGTGACGTCCTTGCTATCATGGACTATAACCTGGAACTGTGAGCTGAAATAAACTCTTTCTCCCTTAACCTTCTTTGAGACAATATTTTGTCTTAGCAACAGAAAAGAATGGAAGACATTGAAATCTGGATGGCCCACAGTACTGATCCCTATCTGTGCCTTCTTTCCCCAGCGTGTCTGATTGCCTCTAGCCTGAGAATTTACATCTCCACACAAGCTTCCAGGTGACACCGATGCTGTTGATCTGGGATGTAACCACACTGTGAGAATCATTGCTCTTGAGGATGGCTGCAGAGTGACATCTGAGAAGAGCTCTGAATGGCCTATTGGAAACAGCTTTAAAAGAACAATTTCTTCGTGGGGGTGGGCTACATTGCTCAGTGGTTAGAACACCCATCACCAAGCCTGACAATCTGGGTTTGATTCCTGGAACCCACATGATGGAAGGAGAAAAACATCTCCTGTGAGTTGTCCTCTGACCCTGACACATGTGCTATGGCATTCACAAGCACATAAAATATTTGTTTAATGTCAAAACGAACTGTTCTTTAATGGCAATGACCTGTATAACTTTAGTACCAAAGCCAAGAAACTGACTTGGCAAAAGCCTCTGAGATGACTGAGTTAACCAGTTTTATATGCACGCACGTGTGTGTGTGTGTGTGTGTGTGTGTGGGTTTGTGTAGATCTTTACAACTGTATTGTGTGTTTATGTAGCCACCACCACAATCTAGATGTGGCCACCCCATCACTACAAGACCTCCCAGTTCTTCTCCCTTTACATGCATACCTGCCCTGTGTCACTTTCCAGCCCTAAAACCTGTACCACTGATCTGCATCACTATCTCTATAGTGTGGCCACGCCAAGGATGTCTTATGCATGAACTCACACAGTATGTAAGATCTTGAGACCAGCCTTCTTTCCTTCACACAATCCCCCTTGAGTCACACTTCATACACTTGTAAAATACCATGGAGGAGATTTGCAGGAAGGATCCCAAAGACCGTACCTAGGGCAAAGTAGTAAGAGTTAGAATAATGTAAATTATCCTTTGCTGGCCTCAAAGCACACCTGGCTTGGATTTGGTGAGTTTCAGGAGAAAAGAGTAGTGGACACTTCTTTCAGAGCGAGGATCCAAAGCTCTCTCTAGGCACGTATCTATGGTCTCTAGGCACGTATCTATGGGTATAAGAAGGGTGTGTGATGTACTTCCAAGGCATTTATGTTCCATTCTGCTCCTTAATTCCAAGTCCCATCCTGTGTGGTCACAGAATGAGATTTTAGTGATTATTGAGGCAGAGAGATTTACTTCACAAAGAAGCCGTGACCCACAAATACAAGTTACTAATGTAGGGATGTGGAGTGAGGTGGTCTGACCTTCAGATGATAAGCATCTCACCTCCCATCCTGTCCCAGAGTTTTGTCTCTTCAGTGGAGAATGTCCCCATTTCCTCACTACAAGTATTCCTATATTTTCTCAACTGTTATAATAGTTGCTGTATTTTGTAATCTGTTGAGGAAAATTCAGTTTTGCACAATATAACTTCAGAGGGGAAATACTGGTTGTGTAGAAGAGGATGATTCAGTGGGGAAAGGAACTTGCTGCCAGACGTAATGACCTGAGTTCGAATCCCAGGATGTACATAGTTGAAAGGGAGAACTCACCCCTGTGATTGTCTTCTGACCTTCACCTGCATGCCCTGGTATACATGCACACACATAAACTTCTATCACAAATAATAAATTAAAAGAAAAATAAAACAAATATCACAATATCTTTCATGAAGTTGGTGTCATTTTTCAGACAATGAATCAGTATCTACTGTATACCAGGTATCATTTGGAAGAATAATACAGTCAAAATGATGCATAAAGTACTAGACATTATGCAATATACATGATTCTTTTCACCAAGAAGACTGTTTCTTTTTAATGGTTATGTGTGTTTGTGTTTGCACGTGAGAGGCCATAACAAGGCATCAGATACCCTGTAATTAGCATCACAGGCAATTGTGAGTCTTCAGACATGGGTATTGGGAAAGGAATTTGGGTCATCTACAAAAGCAGCAAAGGCTCTTAACCACTGAGTTGACAAATAGATACTGGGAAGTTGTTAATGTATGGAGAAGCTTTTTATTTAAAGAAGGCAGAAATGCCATCTAGAGGTGCCATTTTCACAGAGAAAAATCTATGGTCATTTTTATTAATTTTGTGCCTTTCTGAGGACTCATAAATGCACACACAATTTTTCTTTTTTTAAAAAAAAATTATTATTAATCATTCCATTTGTTTATATCTCAAATGATATCCCACTTCCTGGTTACCCCTTCATCCCCCATCCCACAACTGCCCTCCCCCTCCCTTTTGCCTGTATGATGGTGCTCCCCCACCCACCCACAGTCTCCTGCCCCATTGCCCCTGCATCTTCCTACTCTGGGGGCATCAAACCTACCCAGGACCAAGGGCTTCCCTTCCTGTTGCTGGTAGGTAAGGCTATCCTCTGCTACATCTGTATCTGGAGCCATGGATCCCTCTAGGTACACGCCTTGGTTGGTGATCTAGTCTCTGGGAGAACTGGGTGGTCAGGCCAGACTATTATCTTCTTCCAATGGGGTTGCAGTCCCCCTCTGCTCCTCCAGTCCTTCTTTCAGCTCTCCCACCAGGTTCCCTGAGTTCAGCCTGATGGTTGGCTCCAAGCATCAGCATCTGCATTGGTCAATTGCTGACTGGACCTGCCCAGGAGCTGCCACACTTGGTTCCTGTCTGCAAGCACCTCTTGACCACAGCAACAGTGTTGGGTTTGGGCACACACAATTTTTATTACTCATACTTTCATATTCCTTTTGGGACTCAAGGTTGGAAAGCACTGACAAATCTACTGTAGAGAACAACAGGGCTGCTTATGAGTCAACATGCAAATCTCAGACAATGGGCACAACTCAGATAGAAAAATGACACCACTCATAGAGTTCCCTGTGACATTGTTCCCTCTGTTTCCTATCATGGTCATGCTCAGGTGCCCAGATGTGAGTATTCAGCTGTTCAATGTATGTCTCAGTTTGAATGTTGGCTCTCCCCCATCCCATAATTTTCAGTTCACTTTTACTCTAAGTGATGAGCTCACAGAAATGTCAGTGTGGAAAGAAGTGGACAAGAGTACATAGACAGGTATCCGAGTCTCTTGAGGGTAGCTCAAATTGATGCCTCGCCTCTTCTTTCCCTCTTTGTGGCATCTCATTTCACCCAGTGTGGACCTTGTAGCTCTAGCTTAAGCAAAATAACATCATATTCATGTCCCAGAATCCCCCCTCCCCATTCAGAATAAGTGTGATGGAGTTCACTCCCTAGCTATCATTTCTCCCTTGCCTTATTCCCAATGAGAGTCCAAACTTGTGAAATATTCGTATCTAAAGCCTAGAAGCTCATTCACCTTTCTGTCTGATACTTTCTCTTTTCTATGTATGTATCCAGACTTTTCAGGCATTGGTTCCAAAGAGTCTCGATGTGAAAGGTAACCAGTACTTCTTTGTCTAGAATATTAGGTACCCAGCTCCAAGTCCTAGGATCGTGGCTCAGCGAGAAAACCCAGACCAGAGTTAAACTGAAATATTCAAACCTGAATCAAAATTTATTACCATGAGATCTTTTTCTATTCTCTCTTCCCAAGCTCAGCTTCTCTTAACTTAGTCCTAGTCATTCAGATTTATTTGCAATTTTATTTACTTCAGTTCTTTCTTAGGGCTGGTATACCACACACTTAGTGGCTTAATACCACCCAAATGGATTCTCTCTCTTTTCTCCTCCTCTCTCTCCCTCTCCCACTTCCATTCTCTCTCTCCCACCCCCTTTATTTTGGAGGCCAGCAGTCTGAACTCAAGGTATAAGCCTGATCTGTTTTCCTGAAAGCTCTCAGGGAGTGCTCTTTGCCATTCCCCAGTTTCTGAAGTCTGCAGGCAAGTCTTGGTATCTTTACCTTAGATATTTAGAGATTCAATACTCCAATCCCTGTCTTTATATTACCCCTTTCCTTCTATATTTTTTTGTCTCATTCTCTGCCTTCTTTGCTGTGCCTTTTGAGACAAGGTCTCATTATGTACCTCAAGGTTAGTTTCCCACTTATTATTTTTTTGCTCGGCCTCCACATGCTGCAATTCCAGATGTGAATCCCGTATCCAGCACCGTCTCTCTCTTAGAAAGGATGCTCTTCTCTGAATTTGGGGTCCTCTCTAAGATTACCTTATCTGGCAATTCTGAATTACATATGTAAAAACATTTCCCAAGTATGATTCCATTCACAAGATACAGAAATCAGAAAATGGGCCAAATTTGGGTGGGATTATGACTCAGTCAGCCCCAGTGTGTTTTCTCTATGCTACCCAATTATTGCTCAGGCTCTAGGAAAATGTGAACACATAAGTTCTTAGTTTGACAAAATGTGACAGAACTTGACAAAAGAGCCAACACTTCTTTCGTGGGGTTTTATTGCTGAGAAGATGCCATGATCTCTGCATCTCTTATAAAGGAAAATATTTATATTTTGGGTTTGGCTTAAAGTTTAGAGGTTTAGTCCATTATCATGGAGGCAAGCATGACATCATGCAGGCAGACAGTACTGAGAGGAGCTTAAAGCTCAACGTCTGGATCTGAAAGCAGCAGGAAGCTATAGTGACAATGGGCCTGGCTTGAGTATTTGAAACCTTGAAGCCCGCCCCCAGTGACACACTTCCTCCAAGGCCACACCTCCTGATAGTGTCACTGCCTATGGACCTATGGGGGCCATTTTCTTCCAAACCACTGCAGTTTCTTAGTTAATTTCAACAAAATATGGATACCAGTAACACATGCTATGATCCTCATGAGTAGTGGATACTTGGACAACAGATATGTGCTTGTTTGTGCAGAAAGAAAATGTCAAATTCCACTTTAAAAGCACTTGTGTTTTTATCAGCTTTGAGCTCTGGGCAGGAAGTCTCTGAAGATGATACTACTGGCCTGCCTATTTCTGTATGTATATGTTGTATTTTCCTTCAAAGGATCCAGCTTACCATCTCTTGCCAAATGCTTAGATAAATCTGTGACCCTATTTGTCAAGGAACATGAATACTCAGGGGATCTAGAATGTGGAAGCTTAGCTGAGTCTGTGAATATGGAATATTCACAGAGCTTAGCTCAGTTGCATCTATGGCTACTTTAGCAATAGAATGATGCTTCAGGGCTTCCTAGGCTTAAACATTAAGTAGATATGACAACTTCTACCTTTTCCCACTTGCCATGTCTGGCTTGGCATCCCTGAAGCACCATGGGAAAAAATCTGGCTACTCCATTGGTTCTCTTACACAGTCAATAGATTGTCTAAATCTAGAGGCAACACCACAGTGGCACTGACCTAACCTTATCTGATGTCAGTGATATAGCAGACTCTAAATGACCACTTGGAAAATCTGTTCTGCTGCGCCTAGTCTACCCACAGAAACATGAGGCATATTAACATAGGTGACCTAAGCCACACGTTTTGAGCTGACTCATAACACAGCAGTGGGTAACCATGTTATGAACTTCATGCCCTCGGTCTTTAAGCTGCTAAGAATGAACTGTACTTTGGAGGATCTTTCTGAAAGCAAAGACAAAAGTGATACTGGGCTCTGTGCTGAATCAGAAAACCACAGAGCATACTGATGTGGAGGGGGTGTGTGTCTCAGACTGCCCCCTCCAGAAAGAAAGACTTTCATAGCTATTGAAACTAGAGTAGGGTCTAGTATGGCTTATGTGGAAGTTGGGGGAATCTCTTATCTGCTTGACCGGCACCTGGAAAGACATTACAGAATTCATATTCTTGGTAGAAAACTAGGTGGGAGAGAAGGATACAATTCTAGCTACCATAACTGGGATATTGTGCTGGATATTGTGTCCTTCAATAGATGCTAAATGGTCCTCACTACATCCAGCTGTTCCCAGGGCATTTGGCTCATGGCCTGGAATTTTCCCCCACCTCCATTTTTATAGCTTTCTCTTCATCAGTGTTAGGTTCTCCCTGTGAAAACCGTATGCATTCCCTTTGCTTCTATTAATCCCAAATAGACTCATTCCTTTCTCAGTGGAGTCTTGTGGTTTCAGGGTAGAAAAGCGTATCCCTTAATTTGAGATTACACACCCCGTAGCAAAACACTTTCTTCCATGCAATGACAATAGAGGTTGTCATCTTTACAAGAAAAGTAAAACATACTCACCAAAAAGGAAAACAGGATCACGAGGGTCCTGACTTTGCTAAGGGTCACATGCATTTGATGTGGAATTGGTATTGAAACTCACTGTTACTGGCTCCTGTAGTGAGTGGATACTGCATACAGGGTATCATTCTTGCGATAGACCTGGGAGCCTTCTAGAAAGGAAGGACTGCTAATCACTTGGAGGTCACAGGCGGACTTTATAGGGCAGGTCATGTTTCCTCGTAACAGCCCTGTAAGCCAATGGAGGAAATGACAGTCAAGATCCCCACCTCCTCCTTTTCGTTATCCTCTTCCTGCAGGGTTTTATGCAACGATACTTATTTATATATTCATATCATATGTCATATCATGTCATATCTCCTGATGCCATGTTCAAGTCTCATTTAATGGCTCATTGGCCCCATTGGTCCATCATCAACTCCTGTAAAGAGAATCTTTGCACACATATACATATACAATATATACATATACACATACATATATGTGCATATTTACCAATGCATGCTGCACATATACACATAGGCAGATATGTACATATATACATACTGATATATATATATATATATATATATATATATATATATATATATATATCTCACAGGTACAACAACTGTCATACAGATGGTAACTGAAGCCTCAATGATAAATGACTTGGTCAAGATTGTCAGATGAGTTTATGTCACAACTATATCTGGAAGCCTTTTACTCAGAATTTGAATCTTGCCTTCTGTGCAAACTGGACTGTCTACAGAATACAGTATTTGTGCTCTATTTATTCATATGGGCTTTAGAGCTGGTTTTGGATGAAGGAACTTGTAGCTTAGTCGACCTTGCAAGGTCCATTGTAAGTAAAGAAATTCCACTCTCCAGAATAATCTCACTAAAGCATACATGGGGAAAAGAAAAAAAAAAGGTAAGGTACTCTGGTGGCTTTCACTGAGAAAGGTGAGTGTAGGTTACTACACTGTGGATGAATCAGAGGTTTAAGTAAATGCCCCTTTGTATGCTGAGGAAGAAATGTACCATTGAAGAGATGTTATCTCCAGCACCAAACATCTCCCAACCTGCAATGCATGGAAATTGTGGAATGGGGCTGTCGGAAACTACACATTCATAAATATTGATAGGCTGACAAAGAATTTTAATTTCTAGATGTCTGACTCTGATTATTTCTGCAATACAAACACCTTTTAATTCTCCCCTCAGGCTAGATCAAACTTGGGCTGTTGCCTTTTAGATAAGCCATCTGAACTGCTAGACGCAACCCAGGTAAGTACACACAGGGAAGCTAACCATTCAGTTGTCAAAAGAATGAGAAAGCTGGATTTTGCCAGAGACCTTGTTTGTCTGGCTGACTGTCTGTTGGCCAATAGCTGGGGGAACTCATAGATACTCTGCCCAGAACCTCTCACCTAGGGCAGAGGGAGGAAAACTTCTTCCTAGCAACCTTTTAATTTCAATTAAATTAATTTTAATTTCATGTACAAGACTTCCCCAGATCATCTCCACCTTAGAACAAAAGGCAGTATTATGTCCTACAAAGCCTTAGTCAACCCTTGTCTTCCCTCACTGTTTACCCAGCATGCTGCTGGCTCACTACTCCAGCTCCTAAGAACATGCAGTTTTGCTTGTTGCCTGTCTCAGGATTTTCCAGCTTCAAGGATCCTGTCTTCTCACATGTGCTTGTCTCCTCACCAAGGGCAGTCCTGGTCCGTGTCACAGCGCTCTGCTTTACCTGTTTTTTAGGGGTTTTTCATTGTAAACTGACCATGTTCTGCTACTTTTACTCTTGCCAGAAAAGCAAGAAGCACGTTTGTAGGACTGTTCCATTCTGTTGACTCTGGTGTCATGGAAACATTGAAGCATGTCTCTATTCTTAGGGCGATGTTTAGTGAGTAAAAACACCTGCCATGAAGCTTGCCAGCCTGAGTTCAATCCCTGGGTCCCACAGAATGGAAAGAGTGATTGGATTTGCACACGGTTTCCAGTACAGACGCCTGCCTGCTAGTTGGCCTCTCACTTCCAGATATCCTCTGTCAGAGGTACAACACACACACACACACACACACACACACACACACACACACACACACACACACTCACAATCTAAATGTAACAAAAAATATCCGAGAAATGCCAAACATTGGCAATGAAAAGAGAGCAAAGAAAAGAATGTAAGGGTCCACCTTTTCTTGAGATCCTTAGGACACGCCTGAAAGTATAAAGAATAAGTTAAAATAGGGCTGAATGAGTTTCAAAGCCATGTAGTTATAAGGCAATTATATCCTACAGGGATGTAATGGTTGCTATGGTAATGGTCACTATCGATTTTCAGATATAGTAAAAAGCTAAATAGATACATGTAACCCTTAAAGCAACTATCTAAACTCTGTGCAAAATGTATACTCTAAAAAAGGGGTAGTGTGATTTTAATTAAAACGATTACATTTTATTTATTTATTTATTTATTTATTTATTTATTTATTTATGAGGGGGAGGGAGGGAGGGAGAGAGATTGGTTATGTGCATACCACAATAGCACAGCATACATATGGATGTCAGAAGACAGCTTATGGGAGTCACTTATCTTCCACCACATAGGACTGAACTCAGGAGATTGAACTCAGGTTTGTGGCAAGCTCTTATCCATTGAGACATATTGCTGCTCCATGTTCCCTATTTCCACCTGTATCACTTTCCTTCTTCACGAAGAAGCCCTTTCAAGATTTGGTTCTAGCCTGTCATAAATGAGTTTTGCTTCCCTTTTTTGAATGTGTCTTTTTGCCACCTTGTTCCCAAAGGCATTTTTTTTTATTTGTTTGTTTGGTTGGTTGGTTTTGCTCGATGTTGAATTTATATTGACTCTTGTTTTCATTTCATTTCATTTCATTTCACTTCAATAGCTTAAAAACGTTGGGCTATGTCCCTGTAGGCCAGTGGCTACCTGCAGTCATTTTGTAACCTTTTCCTTCATAGATAACGAGTCTATTTGTCTCTTCTGGTTTGTTTTACTAACAACCCAACATAACCTAGAAGTGTCTGGGAAAGGCATTAAATTGAGGGTACATCTAGAACAGGTTGGCCTGAGGGGTATGTCTGTGGGGGAGTGTCTGGATTGTTAATTCATGGAGGAGGGCCCAGTCCTCATGTTGTAGGCAGCATCACAGCGTTATTCTTTCTCCTGAACTGGGTGAGAATGAAGACGGTTAGCTAAACAGCAACAAACAAACGAAACAACCACACATCAGGCAAGTATCCATCTGCTTCTCTCTGTTCTTGACTGTGGATGACAGGACCATCTGCCCAAGTTCCTGTCTTGACTTCCCTCAACGGTGCACTGAAAATTGGTATTGTAAATCACACTAAATCAGTTTTGGTCAAGGTATTTTATCACATCAAGAAATATGAAACTAGAGCAATGTCCTGCAGTGACTTTATTATGGCTTGTATGCGGAATTATGTCTTTTGCTGAATTTGGGGGATTTTTTTCAACTTTTCCTCTTCAGGTTTTTTTTTTTCTAATAATTCATTCTTTCTGTTCTTTTTAGTTTATCAATCACATGAATGCTAAAGTTGAGCACTTTTTTAAATGTAACTTTAGCATATATCTTTTTTTCATATTGGCTAATTCTATTGACTCAACCTTTTCTATCACTTTCAGCCTTCTACCTGGTGTGCCCAGTAAGTTTTATACATATAAAAAGGTTTTATTGGATTCTTTTTTAGGCTAGTCTATTATTCTGTTGCTGAGACAGCCTATTTTTTTTCCCCATTTGATTTTTAAAAATGTTTAGAGTTGTTTGCTCAAACCTTTTAAAATTAGTTTTATTGGGGTCTTTGTGACATAATTTATGTTTATATAATATAAGTGTGTACATGTCCATTGATCATTCCTATTTATATGAGTTTAGTTTTTCCTGGCCTTTTAATATACTGAGTCATTTCAGATTGCATCTTAGTGCGGTTTAATGTTACATAGACAGTGAGTCATATTAAGGTCCCAGGCAGGACCTTGCTGCTTTTCTCTTAGCACTGTGATGCTCATTTAGGGTCAATCTCCAAGTTCTATTCATGGTTTCTGGGCTGTTGTCCTAAAATTTAGACTCTAAAGCTGTTTCAGGGCTCTTTGGGTCTCCCATTAGTGGCTCATCTGGACCCTGGAAAGTAGTCTGTGTATTCAACAAAGTGATTAGTATTCTGAATAGAGTCATATCTGTTCACACATGGTCAAGAGAGTATACATTTATGTATAGATTTGCATTCTTGAGTTTTTTTTCTAGAATATCTTCAATGTTTTGTTTGCAAGATGTTAGGAATTGAATCCAGAGCCTCATGTGTTGTCATAGTTAGTTCTTGACAACTCAACACCAACCTAGATATATCTGGAAATGGGGGAATCTCAATTAAGGAATTGCTTCCACCAGAATGGCCTGTGGGCATGTCAGATCCTTTGGGTATGGAGTTTTAGACTTTTATGAGCTGTCAGATATGGATGCTGGGAGTTAAACGTGGCTCCTCTGAAAGTATGGCAATTGCTCTTAACTGCTAAGACATGTCTTCAGCCCTGATATCCTGTTTTAAAAAATAATAAGAGGGTGGAGCACAATGGATGTACACTTAATTTTATCAGCATGTGTGCATGCACCACGTGTGTGGCATTTATTTACCCTTGAAAATGCAAGGAAAACAAGATAAAACTGAGATTTTTGTAAGCCTACTCTGGAGATAGAAACTTGCTCTTGTATTGTGGTTCTTCTTGCTGTGTTTTCCTGCCTGGTTGCCCTGTTGCCCACTACCAGGGCTGATGTGTGAACTTCAGCCAAGATACAATGAAGGGATGAGAGGGAAGGACACTGTAGTTCAATGGTACTTAAAATTCTAGTTCAATGGTACTTAAAATTCTCTTTCTAATCTTTGGGCCATGAAGGGCAACTTCTCAGTCTTTAAGTGGCCACACCACTTGCTACAGCTGTTGTGTTGCTGCGTTCAACGAGAGAGGCAGATGGACACTTCTCCAAGCTGTCTCGGTAAGGAATCCCTAGGTACTAATGAAGATAGTTCACCTGACCATTTGGCATCATTGCTTACTCAGAAGCCCAGATGGATGCTTGCATTTCTCAGCAGGAGCAGAAAGAAACGGAATGTATGCAAAAGAACTCTGGACTTTTATGCAGTGAGACCTACACTCTTATTTTAGGCAAGTTTAATATGTCTAAATGACTATCTGAAGCATAACTATAGTAATGTTACCTGCTCAACTTGTCCCCTGCCTAGGGTCATTGTAGTGATCAAATCATCCATAAATGATTTTATATGATTTGATCACTGCAATCACATATATATGTTGTCATATGAATTTATTATATATTATTATTATATATTTACATATTTGTTATATATATATTATATATACTATAACAATAATCTGTGACCAATCAAGTTATTTAATTAAGGCAAGATCTCAGTTATTTAAAACAGATCTGAAGGAAAAGAATTATTTGGGCCTGGGGATATAGCCCAGGTGGAAGGGTGCTTAAAATACATAAAGCCCTGAGTCCAATTCCAAGGACTGTGAGCTTGGCATGGTGGCTTATACCTACCATTCAAGCACTTGGGAGATAGAAAGAGACGAGAGATTCAGCAGTTTGGGGTCATTCTCTGATACACATGACCCTATTTCAATCATCTCCAAAAGATATTATTTTTTCCCAGATGTATATAATTTATACTTTCACATTCATAAGCCACTTTGGTGGAATTAGTGGGAAATGGCATCAGTCCATGTCCAATGCTATGAAACTTCAATTATATAGTGACATTTGCTGCTTCTTTGATTGTTCTCTTAATTCTGTGACAGTTGTGTCATTTAATTCAGAGTTAATCTCCGTCTTTGCCATACATTTTTCCTCTCAAGGATATCAGTTATAGTAAACACATAACCATATGAAATCAAGAATAAAATGATTCACTAGTTTTATTTTAGTTTTGGATTTTCAAGTCTCATTAGCTCAGGTTAGCCTTGAACTTGCTATGCAGCTGAAAATAATCTTGAACTTCCCTGGAGCTGGTATCACACTGGTCATCACTGCTATATGTTTGTTTGTGTGTGTGTGTGCTCATGTGCATACATGTTTTGATGCACGTGGAAATCAGAGATCAATATGTGATGTCTTCTGTAAACACGTTCTATATTATATTTTGAGACAGGGCCTCTCACTGAACCAGCTCACCGATTCAGCTAGACTGTCTGACTGGCAGCCCATAGCTCCTCCCCTTTCTACCAATGCAGCACTTGGATTATAGGCACAGGCTACTGTGTTGACTAATGCATGCTGTGACTCAAACTGTGGTCCCCATGCTTGCATAGTGGCAGGCATTTTACCATTTCTCCAGGACCCACTTTTTATTCGATGCCGACCATTTGTTAACTATACATGGCTGCCTCAAAATACTTATACAACATCCCATAATGAATCTCAGTTTTTGCACAGAATGAATAATGGCCATTCTCCAACACATAGGATACCTAGCTCCTTTCAGAGGTATATACAGTTCATCGAGAGTTTTGAGGCAGAAGGCAGCATTTCGTTTTCCTTGGCGGCTGAAGTTTCCAGTGAAAATTAAAGATTAATGATGTAACTGAAAGTCAAGCAAAAGAAAGGGCCAGGATTCTGTAACATTTGTAAATAGTGTAACGTTTTCTCCTTGTCAGATGGCCACAAAGAAAGCAAAAACCACTGCAATAAAAACCCGGGGCTAACCTTTCCCTGTGTGTCTGGGACCCGGCTTCCAGCACTTGATGAATGACTACCTTGTACCAGGAGGTCACTGGGGAGGGTCTGGGCCTTTCATGTGGTTGGGCCAGCTGTGGACAATCTGTGGATATGGATTGCCCTGCTGAGAGAAGCAAGGACGTCTGAAGGCGACCCACAACATGTAGGAGGAGCCAGAAAAGAGGTGAATATCAAGAAATAATTTACAATCCAGATGAGGTCTTCATGGGATTTGCAACTCAACAGAAATCGGCTCCCTGGCTTTTGATGTCCCCTTGAAACAGATCATGTTATGTCTGATTTGGTACTTACATGAGGGCAATTAGGTTTCTCTGTATACACAACATCATCTGCACAGGTTGTTTGCCACACACTCTGCTTTTGATGTCCTTACAGTGGCTCACAGAGGCTCGGGGATCTGTCCAGGGTGGAAGAGCTGGTCAGTGACTGAGCTGGGATTCGCATTCACATCCATCTGATTTTAAAGCACATGTGGTCACACAATTAAGAATTAATGTCCGTTTTTTTTCTCTTCTCTTTCTTTTCTCTTTTTCTTTCCTTCCTTCCCATCATCCTCACTACTTCCATCCCTCCCTCTCCCTCTTCCTCTCCCTTTTTCCTCTCCCTCTTCTTCCTTCTTTCTTCCACCCCCTCTCTTTCTCTCTCTCTCAGACAAGTTCTACCTATATACCCAGGTTAGTCTTGAACTCACGATCCTCTCACCTTAGCTTCTTAAGCGCCAGGACTATAGGCCTGTACCATTATACTTTGCAGATGATGATAGCCTCTGGCTCATGTACAAAATCTTACTTTCTTATTCTAAACTATTGTTATTTTTTCATTAGGGGAGACTGTGGAAGAAGGATATGGCATGTGTCTTGATCATAACATTCAAAGGGTCTGTTCCTGCATCAGAGATTAGCGGATGGGTTCTTTTACTGTGTTTGGTAAGGAAATCCTGCTGACCTTACGCTACAGAGCTCATGATTACTGAGAACTCACCAGATGACTTGGCCCGTGGGACTCTTGCATCGGCTTGCCGCGAGAACTATGTCCTTATCAGAATTAATCATCCACTGATGCTCTGCATCCTCTGGTCAAGATGCCTTCCTGTACATGGCCCCATTTCATTCTCAGATCTAACTGGAAGCTCTTTACCCATCGCATGCTATGTTAGATGTATGGGATATTAAAAACCACATGACTCGGATTCCTCTCTAAGGAGACTGGCCTCACATTTGCCCTAAAGTGATGATAACTCTGATCTGGCTCATGTGATGGCTTATTGTCTCAGTATAATGGTCTGTTCTCACGTCACATGATTTCATGTCCCTCTCTCTTTACCCTCTTCCTATTCCAGTGCTTCCCTTCCCGTCTGCTCACACTTATTCCTTCTCATCTCCAAGCATAGCATCTATGTCAGTGCATGTAGATCAGTGTCGCCCTAACAGAATTACTCCCTCTGTGAGGGGCTAAGAGGGCTCCCGAGACTTGAGAAATCTGGGGATTAAACAAACCTCATATGTCCCCCAAAGCTGGGAGCCACAACATAATAAAAGCAGTAAACACCTTCCATGGGGTTGGATTCTGACCAGTGAGCTGGAAGCCAAACTACCTAGAGGGGACTCCAGGGTACGTGGAGCTGCTTGGCAGTTGTGCAGAGAGTTCTGGGCTTAGAGCTTTGGTGAGTAGCTGTATATGTTGGAGTGGGCTTCTCAGAGATGCCTTTGAGTTATCTGTGTTCCTAGATAATCCCTCATTCATACTCCTGATAGTAACCCCATTAACTCATTGGTTTCCTGAGCTGGATTTTGGTAGAATTATCACTGTGATATATCTTGGTTTCCCTGTAATAAATAGGGGTGTGTGTGTGTGTGTGTGTCCAGGAAAAAACTCACATAACAACAGCTAGTATTGCATCTCTTCTTGATCTGTTTTCATGATGTCTGAATTAGAGGCATTCATTAAAGTTCAAGATAGAGTCTCCTAAGAGTTACTCAAGAATAGAGAGAACTCACCCAAAACTAGGCTCATGTCTGTGATCCCAGCCTGGGCTTTGTAGGAAGCTCCAAGCTAGCTGACCCTGTCATAGCAAGACTCTGCATCAAAACAACAGCAGCAATAGAAGTATAGAAGAATCTCTTCCATCAAATTTTTTTGGAGTGATGGCTATTTAAGCCAAGGTCTCATGCATTCTCAACACATACTCTGTTGAACCATGCTTCAACTCCTAACCTCACGTATTCTATAACTGAAACTTGTCCTCAATCTCTGGGAAGTTTTTTATCATTTGTCATCAACATACTACTTTTGTTAATTAAAATATGGTGCAGTTTGATATAAATACCTTGCTCTGTATAATTTGTTTCTTGTCATAGCTATAAATATGGGACTGAAAAGCCCATTGGCCATTGATAGATGTTCCAATTATGAAGTTTAAAATATACATGATATTAATGAAAGGAACACTGGAAATCATAAATAATCAAAATACATAGCATGGAGCCAGGGGAAATATTGGCACACATAGATATAAAAAGTTTTAATTGATTGCTGATACCCAAGTATTAGGATTGGGCATACAATCCAGTTTTCCGACGTTATACGACAAATTAAAAGTTTTGGCAGTATGTGTGTGATGGTTTATATTGATGGGATTTAGAATCATCAAGGAGACACACATGTAGACACACCTTTAAAAATTATATAGATTCAATTAACTGCAGTGGGAAGGCCCATCCTAAAGTAGGTGGCATCACTCTATGGGCTAAGGATAAAAAGGACAAAACAGAGAGGGGAAAAACCATTGAACTTGGAAGGGAGATGTGTTGGTGAGTTCCAGGGTAGCAGGAGAAAGGGGGTGGGGGAATGGGCATGATCAAAATGCATTGTAAACATGTCTGACATTTTGATATAATGGAAATGTAGAAAAGGAGACTGTGAGCTGAACATGCATATTCATTGCTCTCAGTGTTGCTTGACTGCAGAAGAAACTTGTCCAGCTTCCTAAATCTCCTGTGGCTGTGCCTTCCGTACCATGATTGACAACACCTTTGAGCTGTGAGCCAAAATAAACCCTTCCTTCCTTAAGCTGCTTTGACCAGATAAGGGAAGTAAGTATGTAACATGGCTTACTTTTGGCATTTTACCTAAGGCTGCTCCTGAGCTATGATGAATGGCATCTCCCTGCCGCTCCACCTGTAACCTCCTCCTCAGTGCCGAGCACACAATGGTCATCCTCCCTCTGTCCTCTGGCTTATTTCCCACATCCATGCGGGAAAAAGAAATGATTTCATGTCATTTATGGCCATAAAGGAATAAAAAGACCAAAAAGAGTAAGTGAAAACTTCTGTATAAATTTTAAGATTCTTTTCTATTTCTGTGAAGAACGGTACTGAGACTTTGACTGGACTTTCATCGAATCTGTAGATTGCTCTTGATAGAACGGCCATCTTATAACATTAGTTATTCCAATCCATGAGCATGGGAAGTCTTCTCAATTTCTAGTGTCTTCTTCAGTGTCTTTTTCATTAGTGTTTTAAAGTTTTCTTTATAGAGGTCTTTCATCTCCTTAGTTGTTTATTCCAGATTATTTTTTGAGGATACTATGAGCAGAATTGCTTCCCTGATTTTTCCCTTGGGTGTTTATCATTGTTATATAAGAAGGTGCCTGACTTTGGTGTTTATCATTGTTGTATAGGAAGGTGCCTGATTATAGTGTGATTTTTTTTTTTTTTTTTTGCAAGCATTCATCAGCTCTGGGAGTTTTCTGGTAGAGTCTGCCCCAACTTAAACAAACAACTCCCCAGTCATGAAAATGGGCCAATCCTAATTAATACAGTGCATCATAAATAATAAAGACAGGAAATCAGAAGCCTGGGCTTGGGAGGAAGAAGAGGAGAAGGAGCAGAACTGAATGAAAACTTTCGAACAAAGAACATGTGTGTAAAACTGTAAAAGAATAGATACTTCTTCACAGCACAATGGTACAAAGAAAGTGTACCATATTATCCTATGGGGACTTCAGTAGAAAAATATGCCTGCAGGTTTAATAGTTTTGTATGTATGTATACATGTATGTATGTATGTATGTATGCATGCATGTATGTATAATATCTCTCGCTCTCTGTGTTTGTGTGTGTGTTTGTGTGTGTGTCCAGATGATGTTATAGGATAACCTGATCTATGGTGCTCTTTACCACCCCTTGCTTTTGCTAGAATAAGTGAGCCTTAGATCAGGGAAACTATCAAGGTCCTAGAGGTGCACTACACCCAAGCTGTGTATGACTTTCAGTGGTTTACAGCCAAATTGGTTTCTTTATTTTGGCCAAATAGGGTGGATGATATTGGCTGAGTGGCATTAGATTGTGTTTGACCCAAAATGCTTGAAAACTAGGCTCTTGTCTGCTCCACATGACCCTTGTGTCCACAATACTGTTCACCACATGCCCAAGGCCTCTCTGATTCTTCCCGAAAAGAAATCACATTCACCAGACATTCTGACTTGGCCATCAGGAACTTTTCATGGGTTCCCAAGGAACTTTCATGATTTGAGAATGAACTGTCCACACAGATTAATTAGCTGAAGGCGTCATCCCCGGCTGGTGGTAGTATTTGATGAGGCAGTTGAAACTTTAGGAGGTGGGATCTGGCTGGAGGGAGAAAGCTACTGAAAGTGTGTCTTTGAAGCCCATGTCTTGCCTTGACCCCTTATTATCTTTCCTGCTGTGACTCCCAGGTGAGCACCCTTTTGTCACCATGGTGTTCTCCCATGGAAATAGAGCCAGCTGATGATAGGGTCAGACTTCTGAGACCAGGAGCTCAAATGAAACCATCTTCCCTTAGGTTATTTCATCATAGGAACAGAAACCAACACAGAAACTAGGCATGGTGGCTCATCTTTAATTCCAGCAGTGGGAAGCATAGGCAAGCAGATCTCTGTGAGTTTTAGGCCAGTTTGGTCTACAGAGTAAGAAATGAGTTCCAGGATGGCCAAGGTTATACAGAGAATCCCTGTCTCAGAAAAAAAAAAAAAAAACAAAATAAGTAAACAAACAAACAAACAAATTAAAAAAACAGCAACACAGCAACTAATGACACTTGTCATTAAATGTAGAAACTATCATGCCTGTTGCTTCCTAGAGATTAGGTCTGTTAAAATACAGTTAGTTAATATTTGTTTGTAGAAGGAATAGATAATGCCCAACAATCTGTCATCCATCAGTCTTTTTCAGAGAGCACAGTAATAGTAACAATTGGCTGCCATTTTTGTTTGGCTATATTTGCCAACCTGGGGTAGAAGGTTTTCTGTTGTTTAGTGTGATGTGGGTCTAATATTTTTATTTTATTTTATTTTATTTACTTTTTATAGGTTTGGAAACACAGAGGAGGGAATTTCAACTAGAGATGGAGAGGAAGGGTAATACAGAGGAAAAGGAAAGAAGAATATAAATAACACTAAGGGTGTTTGAAAATGTCATAAGAGAGTATAGTAATGATAAACTTACCTAAAACACACACACACACACACACACACACACACACACACACACACACACACACATGCATATATATTAAATGTACTTACTGCCACTTGGGGTGATAATGTTTCTTCCAAGAGCCATAGACTATCTAATAAGAACTCTAGTAGTTGGCATGGGGAACCTCCATTTGCATTGTTGGTCAAGGTGGTCTAAGGGACTCCCAGAATAATGTAGGGTATTGCCATTGCCCTGGATTGCCTCCCAGAACTTGAAGGTAAGACCCTATTGCTAAAGACATCCCACTTCAGACATAGACTTGGAGGAACTGAGATAGAACTAACAAGAAGGCCTCCTCCCTGGGGGTTAGCTTTCATATTATCTAAAGGTACCATGCAAACTTTCAAGGAAAAATAGCAGTCCTTGCTCCTACCCAGCCATACAGCCTGCAAATCACAATGACCATCCCAGAGAGACGCTACCAACAATACAAGAGTGACTTATTTTTTTTTTTTCTCTTGGGAGTGATCAACAACTGTCTAACTGGACTCAAGACCCACTTAATAGGAGAGATTTCTTGCCTGGTATTATAAATCTACTCAACTATTGATGACTGGTCATAGGCCCTAGAGAACTCTTATTTTGTGTTATGGAGGGTGGCTAATGAGGAATGTTATGTACTTTTAAGGGTGTTTATTTCACTTCTAGAGGTAGTTTAATTTTTCCAGATCTTTACCAGCTTCAAGTTTTCCCCTGGAACAACTTAGCAGCTATGGATGGGAAGTGAATGACATCAGAACTGTTATGAGCTTCTTTGACTATGAAAGCTCAGAGGAAGCAGGTTAGCGCACACAACCGGGGGCTGCTGTCACAGCCAAGCTCCAGTTTTGGTTTTCCAGAAAGCCAATGCTTAGGCCAGCCAGTATTTAACAATCTCAGTGATTCCCTGGTCTCCTCCCACTCGTCACTGAGGAACAACATGAGCCTACATTTGCTTCAGTGTCTAGTGCTTCATGCTAAGCTCCTGTTAACTGACATATGTAACACTTAGACACATCGTACTTACATTTCCTTCTCTTCTCTCAGGTCCATTCTGTGACTTGACTTCGATCTTCCCATTTGGGGGTTCATTGGCAGTGGAGGGAATGAGTCCTGTGAGTGCCAAGACCGGGGTTGGAAATGTTCATGCATGCTGACTTGTCCACTGATGTTTCTGGCCTCACCCTTGGCCATGATAACTTATCCAAAACAACCTTGGGTTCTCTTCTGCTGCATGCACAAAATTCAACTTTATTATCTCCTAGGAAAATGCATTCTAGACCCCTGAGGATTGTGGTGACAGGCTCCTTGGAACAGTTAATCTGTTACAGATGAGTGGTTATCCTTCTGCCTTTAACGGATCACTCTCGAAGTAGGTGGTAGAGGCAGTAGGGGTAGTTTTTGCAATTTGTGTGGCCAGAGATATTTGGGGGTTATTAACTGAAAGTATTTGCAAGACATTCTTGGGGCCATGGAGAAAGGAAAATGTGAACGCATAGTAGGTTGTTAATACTTATCTTAAAAAATATTCATTATTCTTTGTACGTGTGTACACATACATGTGTGTATGCATTTGTGTGTGTATGTGTTGTTTTGTTTTAAACATGTGTGAAAGGATGCGTGTGGAGGTCAGAAGACTTATACGGTTTTTCCTTCTATTACATGGTTCCTGGGGATCAAACTGAGGTCCTCAGTCTTGGTGACGTCACTTTGACCTGCTAAGTCATCTCCCTAGTGCAGTAATTGTTTCTTACATGAGGCACTAGTTTCTGCTTCAACTAAAACATACATATCTATATTCATATGTGCATATGTTTATGTATGCATGTGTACATGTCTGTGTGAGTGAGTTTACATGTGTGTTTCAGTGTGTGTGGATCCAAGGTCAACCTCAGATCTTGTTTCTAAGGTGCCATTTACTTTGTTTTTTTTTAAACATTTGCTGTCCTGGAGCATCCCTCAGAGGCCAGGTTGCTTAGGTAGCAGGCCCCAGGGATCTTCCTACTTCTGTCTCTCCAGGGCTGTGGCAACACACTCGGTCATTGAATCCCACTTTCCACATGGGTACTGGGGATTTGAACTCAGTTCTCCTTGCTTGCATGGCAGATGCTTTACCAACTGAGCCATCACTCCAGCCTGAGAACATAATTTTAAGTTATAATGTATCTGCTTTTGACTTTGTTTTGCTTAAGTGCTACAGAAGAAAAAACAACAAAACCAGGAATCCGAAACAGAGGCAGGTAAATCCATGCCCCTCAAATAGCTACAGGGAGTATTCTAGCGTATTTCCATTTGGCGATTTGTCTAGGAATTGTGTGGGGGAGAGTATACGCTAACATCTGGTTTGCATTTGGTTTCATTTTATTTCAATTAATGACCCATGTTAGATTGTCGAACAAGGTGGATGTGTGAATGCCAGCTTGTGCTTTTTTTTTTTTTTTTGCTTTTCCAGATGAGAGCAGGCCAGGTTCCAGCAAGGCACCCTTCCCCCCACTCAACATACCATCATTCCTCAGGCCCAGTATCCCAGAAGAAAGCCTGGCCTGTACCCAATGCACCTGGGCCAGGCAACCTGAGGCATGGCAGGCTGAGCACCCCTGCACAAACACAGCCCCTCCCCATCTCTAGCTTGGGGTGCCGCCATGCCTGTTCTCAGCTGAAATACCATGAAAAATGAGTTCTTGTGGTATTTTCAATATAAACAGCGGAGATGCCACAGGAATTCAAGCTCTCGAGGGACTTGCTCTCTTTCAGGGCTTAAGTCCTGGGAAGACCCTTTGGGTTCTGCCGCACCTACCCATCAGAGGAGGGAGGGCTGGCAGTGTCGAGAGGCTGGGGACATCCCCTAGGCTGATGGCTGCCTTCTGTGGGAGGCTGCCAGCCCAGAGTTTACTGGACCACACGTACCAAGAAAGCCAAGGCAAGGGCAAGAGTCAGCAGATGCTCTTCAGTGAAGGTCTAGATGTTAAGTGCTTCAGGCTTTGCACACCATAAGGTCTCCACTGACAAGAGCTTTGCTGCTGTAGCGATGGAACTGGCTGGAGGCAACATGCAAAGGATGAACATGGTTATGTCTCAATAAAACTTTATTTATAAAAGTAGTGACAAGTCAGATTTACTGCTATAGTTTACCCATTCCAACAAGCTAGAAGCTCCAAGGACACCATCTAGGCTCCACTGCCTCCTGCCGAGATATAGGCGGGGCCATCCAGCTTCCTTGGGGGCGGAGCAAAAACTACAACTACCTCAGAGCTCTCTTTAGTCTCAGGTACTCTAAGGGCTTCAGATGCAGTCTCCCTTGGGGTTGGCTCATAAAATCCTTGCTTACATGTATTATCTCTGACTTCCCAGAGCCTCTGTCTGTGGGGGGCAAATTAACCCCTCCATTCTGAGATGATACTTCCTCCAGGCCTCTTGCATTGTATGGATTTTCTCATGCCCACATTGGTCAACGTTTGTAAACAAGTAACCTGGTTACCTATAACCAGGTAACTTGGTAACTGCAGAGCTCACTGATAATGACTAGTCTTATCAGCCAGCTTATGGTAGAGCTCTCCTTCCCTCCTCTCAGAGGCTGGCATTACAGGCCACCATGCCCGCCCACTGGCACTTAGATGGATTCTTGGGAATCTGAGTTCTGGTCCTCACACTTGCCGTGGATAATACCTGAGCCCATAGGAATGGTATTCACTGTTTCTCTCAAAAGATTTATACATGTGGATGTTTAGAGTTCATGTATGTCTGTGTGTGCAAGAGACCAGAAAAAGGCATCAGATTCTCTAGAGCTGGAGTTGCAGTTATTAGCCACCATATGGGTCCTGGGAACTGAACCCAGGTCCTCTTCAAGGACAGCACATTGTCCTAACCACTGAGCCATCTTGCCAGCCCTTTTCATTCTCTTTTGTAGCTGTTCATTCCTTCATCCAACACACCCACTATTGACCATATTCTCCTTAGCTCTGTGTTGCTGGGAGCACGTGTCTTAGAAATAGAATCAGGTCACATGTCTTGAGGCCAGGTGTGTACTTTACTTCTGCTTTTATCTAGAGCATAGCACTGGGACTTAGAATGAAGTCCATACTTGGTACAAGGAGACCACATACCTTTTCTTTCTCAACCTCCCTGTTTTTATTTTCAATAGTCTCAGCATAGAGTCATATGCCTGGCAGGCACCAAATTAATACTCTCTGACTGACGTCACCACCGTGCCCTTTTAATGGACGTGTCATAGTGTTTATTTGTTAGAGGAACCTGGTTGCCAAATATCTTGACATTTAACGTTTCACCTAGTGGTAAGGCTAGACTGCTGAGGTAAAGGCTCTGGGCTACAGGATGAGGAATATGTCTAGGGTGGTCTGGAGAGAGGGAGTATTAGGGGCTCTAGGTCTTTGTTCTTAATACCTAACTAGATGGATCCAAGAACAGCCAGATGATTACCTCCCAGCTGTTAGACTCTGAATTATGAACACTTTCCATGCAAGATATGAGAAGAGGGGCAGAGAATTGTGTCCACTCCTGCATCAGACTTCAATGCCCCGTCTCTCTACTGTACCCACCACCTTTTGATTGGTTTTATGGACTTAGAAAAAGGGAGTTTTTTGGTGGCAAACACTTGTAACCCCAGTTCAAGGTCAGCCTGCATCACTTAGCAAACAATTGTCTCTAAATATTTATTTATTTAATGTATGTGAGTACACTGTCACTATTCTCAGACACACAAGAAGAGGACATTGAATCCCATTACAGATAGTTGTGAGCCACCATGTGGTTGCTGGGAACTGAACTCAGGACCTCTGGGAGAGCAGTCAGTGCCCTTAACCACTGTGCCATCTCTCCAGTCCTTTGTCTCTAAACTTTCAGAGTGCTGGAGAGATGGTTCAGTGGTTTACAGCATTTGATTTACAGTCATGAGGACCATAGTTTGGGTCCCAGTGCCCATATAACAAGCCAGATATGCTATAAACACCAGAAGCTTCAGCTCCAAGTGATCCAGTGCTTTACTCTGGCTTCTGTGCAGACACATGCACATACATACACAGAGAGAACACAGAGACACACAGACACACAGACACACAGACACACAGACACACATCCAAAGAGAGACAGAGACAGACAGAGAGGGATAGGGAGTGAGAAAGAGAGAGAGAGAGAGAGAGAGAGAGAGAGAGAGAGAGAGAGAGAGAAAGAGAGAGAGAGAGAGACAGAGAGAGAGAGAGAGACAGAGAAATAAAAATAAATCTCTAAGGGTTTAAATGTGACAGGGAGTAAATATATGACCCATCACTAAAGTATGAGTACCTGTTTATCACATATGAGGCTCCAAACTTAACACCCAGTACTACAAAAGAAAATCAGGTTTTACATAATAAATGCATCTTCTTTTTTAAAAGATGTGGTGTGTGTGTGTATGTGTGTGTAATGCATACTACACATGTGGAGATCAGCAGACATCGGGCGTTGGTCCTTGCCCTCTGCTTTAGTCAAGACAGGGTCTCTGATATTTTAGCCTCTGTGCTACCCATCCCTCAGGCTTCCTGAGATTCTCCCTCCTGCCTCCCATCTCACCTTAGGAATGCTGGGACTACAGATATGTGCTGCCACGCCTGGCTTTTCAACAGGAGCTCTGGCGATTCAAACTCTGACCACCCAGGCACAACAGCTACTTTGTCCACGGAGCCAACTTCCCAGTCCCTGCATGCATTTTCTGTCTCAGAAAGAAACTAAGGGATACTAGCTAGGTACCACTGCGGCAAGAGGAATCTTGGCTTATATGTAAACACCAAGTGTCTTAGGATCTGAGGCTTACTCTGGCCTGCTGGATCAGAAGCTTGGAAAAGGCCTTTTCATTCTGTTTTTAAAATGTAATTTTTCTTTTTTTTTATCTTGAGAATCTGATGCAGGTTTATGATCTTATCTATCCCCCACTTCCCTTCTCCGGCTCCCCAATATCTTCCTCAACACATTCCCTTGTAAGCTACATGTCATTTTTATTTATATATAAACCACTAAATCCAATTAGTGCTGCATACACAAAACACACACACATACACACACACACACACACACACACACACACACACACACACACACACACCAAAGCTATTGGACTAAGCATTTATGCATACAAAAGAAGTTTCAGAGTCATTATTTCTGGGAACAAAATGGATGGGTGGAAAAACTTGAGATTATAGATGGCCTTTAGCACAGCAGAAAGAAGTTTCTCTGTCTGAGGCCGAGAGCATCCTACCATTTTTCTGCGTATACACATAAATATTTAGAAGGCAAATGGACAGCATGCCATGCTCATTTTAAAGCACGAGATACTGATGCCCAGTGAAACTTTAGGATATCTGTTCCTTGAGGAGACCCTTGAGGGTACAGTTTCAAACTGAACATCAGGCTCCACAAAGACCAAACACACACTGGGCATGTGCCCTTGAAAGTATAATCCAAACTGCCCATATTGGATACATTTAATGTTTGCATTTTGGAATCTAACATAGTTTTCTGAGTGCCCCCTAAGTGTTAGGCATGACACTTAGGCACTTCCCATAGGTAGTTTCCAAGTTCATTTTTTAAAAATGAACTTTCAAAGGGGTGTTGGGATGGGTTGTGGGGCTCTGTCGTAATGGAATACCACACCTATTATACCATTCAGGAAAATGGGCTCATGAAGGCATTGCCACCTAGCCGAGGGTGACACAGGCCTGAAGTTGTCATTCTGCCTCTGCCTGGAGAATCCACACCAAATGGGTTTTCTTCCCCTAGGAAGCTGTGATATTTGGTTGCCACACTCCACCTGGTCCATAGGCAGTACCAACATCTCAGATTCTGTGTGTGGGCAACCCAGAAGGGGGCCAGGCAAGTTTCAACGGAAATCTCTCAGTTGTAAAATGGATGCCAACTTTCCAGTGTGACAAGCAGAAAGTAAGTAGAGCTCAGGGTGGGTGCAGGTGTTGTTAGGAAGAAGGAAAGCTACTTAGGGTGCTCAACAAACGGGGAGATCCTGGTGTGACATCTGTTGTGGCGAAGAGGGTCAGAGCTTATTCTAACCGATTAGATATTTTTCACCACACCTTGATTGACTTTTGTCCAGCACTAACGGGAAGACGTCTGATACCAACAGAAATATTATTTTCACAGCCTCCATGTGATGCAGGAAATTACTGCCAGAAAGGGAGAAGGCAGAGGTCAGCCTGTGTCAAGTCCCACGGAATCCTTCAGGCACCTCTTTCTTCCTGGGCAAATTAGCTGAAGGGTTTGTGGGCTTCTCTGAGTGGAGATGATAAAAATCACCTATTGAGCGCTCTCAGGAGGTAGAGGCAGACATGAATTGATGGAAGTGGGTAGGACTTCCCTCATGTGATTGCTTTTGCTCAAAAACTCTGTTCAGGAAATTGCGGTCGTTACTCAATAAGTGCTTCATTGACCTGGGACTTCCACGGAGTCCTTGAGAAAACAGCCTATTGGCAGAAGGGGGTTGCTGGTCTGAGCAAGGGAGCATGGTGCAGCATGCAGGCATAAACAAAGCTTTTGCTGTTTTGTGATGTGGCTCTGAGTGACAAGGCCGATGTACCCACTTTCCAACTTACAACCGAGGAGCTGGCTTAATTTCTTTTTCTATTGTGGTACTCTTGGCAAAAGCAACTCAAGGGAGAAAGGGCTTAAATCAGTTCACAGTTCAAGGTATAGTCCCTCAATTTAAGTCAAGGCAGCCGGAAGCTCAAGAAGCTGGTTACATTGTATCCATGGTTAAAAAAAACTGCAAAGAAATGTACCCAAACTCAGCTCACTTCTCCGATTCTACACAGTCCGGGATTATGGCCCAGAAAACAGTCTAAAGAAATGATTGTGTTTATTCTGGTGTTTTTCTTTCTGCTGCTTTGAAAACTCCCATGACTAGTGCAGACTGCTGGGAACAGTCACCAGGTAAAAAGTCCTGCTATTTATTCCAACCCTCTGGGGAGAATCCAGGTTCCAGAGGTGTGCTGTTTTGATCCTTGTCCACCAGGTGGCAGCCTCCCCACGGTAACCGAAGCAACAGTCAGCTTATTCAGCATTTTTAAATGTTTATTGGGCAACTCCAGCAGGCTTGACACCATACGGAAGAGGCAAATGATTCAGCCTCTGCCCTCAAGAAACTTACAAAGTCTTGGCTTCAAACATTCTGTTAATCAGGCTGTGCTGTTTTGAATCTCTTAGACTGAACTCTTAAAACAAGAAGGCTAGAGAGGGGGGAAAAAACGAGTGTCCTGGATTCCTTATTTGTAATAGGTATTGAGTTAGGTACTTTGTGTGTAGGCTTCTTCTTCCTACCGACTCCAGAGGAGTCCTTCAAGTTGTCATTTTACAGAACAGGAAGCTAGCTATATCTGGTTTTAATATCTGGAACCACGGGGCTGGTGGAACATACAAGCAGATCCACGCCCATCCTTTGCTGCTCCTCCCATCTTTAGAGACTTTATTATGTCTTGTTGGGTATTAGTTTCACAAAGTGCTCAAAGGTAGAGCCAGCCACAAAGTCTGCTGAGAATTTTGACGTACATTAATGTCCCTGCAAATGCTGGTTATAAGCAAAGACTCTGCTTTTGTGGAAAAGGCATCTCCTGGCCCTACCAGGGCTATACCAACAGGATCAGCCTGTGTTCCTACAAACCTCCTGGTAAGATACGGCATCCAAAGATATGTCCTCTATGTTTTCTGCAATGGCTTGTCTACAGCATTAGCATGGAAGCATTAATGCCTGCTGGTGAATTTACCTACAGTCTATCTACATATATTTATAGGATATGCATAGTATAATGCAATATGTAAACGTTATTTGGAATATAACTTACCGTGCATTTGCCTGACAGCTCATGGAGCGCCAAGTCCTGAGCATCTCTAGCATCTTCCAGTCACTTTTGCTTCTTTATGTTCCAATAGCCATCCTTTGAATTGTTTATTCCACACATAGATCTATTGAGTCAGAATTCCACCAAACAGAACTGGTACAAAGAATATAGCCTGGGGGTGAGCTCATGTGATATGGAGGCTGGTTCTCTATCTGTTGTCTGCAAGATAGAGACCCAGGAAAGTGAGGAGTATAGTTTGAACCCAAATTCAGGAGGCCTGAGACCAGGGAATCTAACAATGTAAGTTCTAGTCAAGTTCAAAGTCCTACAAGACTTTGCAAGAACACCATGGCTGTCCAAAGTTAGAAGGCAAAGGCATACCTGAGCTTCTTTCTTACACTTCTTTGTCCTTCTTGTATCCTCAAATATTGGACCATGACTGCTTCACTCATGAGGCAGTTTTTTATCCAGTCTGCCAACCCCAACCTCCTCAGGAAGCATCTCTATAGACACTGGATAATGCTTCACGGGCTATCCTGGCACTACTCCATTCAGTTATATTGGCACACACACACACACACACACACACACACACACACACACGTGCATGCACACACACACACACACACACACACACACACACACATGTCTACCACAGCTTCTCCTCTTTGCTTTCACACTTCAAAATGCTGCTGTAGGAGAGACTGGCATCCGGGTTGAGAAACCTTGAGGGGTGACCTTCAAGATGAGGCTGCTAGTGGGAAGCAGAGAGTGGGCTGACAGGGCAGGGCAGGGCAGGGCAGGGGACTATGCCAAAATAGAAAGCAAGCTCAGGCAAAGTCACAGACAGGGGAGCTTCCACCAGATCCCATCAGGACAACTTTGGAAAGTAAACTGTGTCCTAAAATCTGGGGCAAGGGAGAAGGGGATTTCCCAGGATGGCACCTGTCAGCCCTTTGTGAAGAGTAGGGGTGGGAGACTCACTTACCCCAGAACTTGTGGCTCCCTGTCTATGCCTGTGAGCAAAACCAACTCCATTATCCCAAGATCAGACTCTGAGAGTACTCCCATTGTAAGGGAAAGCCTGCTGACTGGAGGTACAAAGGTATCCCAGGGCACATGGGTGGGGCTTTGACACTTCCCCTGCACTCTGTGGACTCTTGACAGCTCCTTCTTCAATTTGATGCTTTCAAACCCTTACAAAGGCCCGTAATTCGTCTCCCTTTACAGTTCACTGTAGCTGGAGAGTAAGTTAGCAAGTCACTAGTTCACACCTCCACGTAAGGAACCCTCACCCTGGACTGGCTGGCAGTGTTTTGTTTGGTCTGCTGAGGTTCACACACTTTCTCTTTTGCTGTCTGACTTTTCTGGTCTCTACTGTGATTGGAGTTAGCTCAGTTTGCCAACGCACCCTGTTGTACAAAAGCCATCATGCCCAGAAGGAAGGAGATGGGAGGTGGGGGGCTGCTAATAGTGGCAAAACTTGATGAGGAAGTTTAGGGCAGCACCCATCCTGAGCCATTGCCGGCCAGACCCTGCTATGGGATGGCACCTGAGCTATAGAGTTTGACGTGATTGACTGAATTCCTGCTTCCTCAGGGGAGGGGATGCACATCCCACGGGTGTAATGCAATAGACCTGTGGCGAGCAGAGGACATCATGTGTCTATCCTCAAGAGCAGTCCACCTTTTGTGAGAGAAGGTATTTCAACATCCTGGAGCTTTGTAGCTTAGGTCAGGGTGGCTGGTCCTAGAGAATGAGCGACCCTCTTATGTCTCCACTTCCCACCGTGAAGCACTAGGATTAATAATAGTCAGGTGGCACCATGCTTTGTTCTTTACTTGGGATCTGGGGAATCTGAACTCGCATCCTCATGCTTGCAGCACTGAGCTATTGATAGCCCTACCCTGTCTTTCTCCCTCTCTCCCTCTCCCTCTCCCTCTCCCTCTCCCTCTCCCTCTCCCTCTCCCTCTCCCTCTCCCTCTCCCTCTCCCTCTCCCTCTCCCTCTCCCTCTCCCTCTCCCTCTCCCTCTCCCTCTCCCTCTCCCTCTCCCTCTCCCTCTCCCTCTCCCTCTCCCTCTCCCTCTCCCTCTCCCTCTCCCTCTCCCTCTCCCTCTCCCTCTCCCTCTCCCTCTCTCTCTCTTTTCTTTCTGCCCTGGCTGTCCTGGAACGCTGTCTGTAGACCAGGCTGTTCTGAAACTGCTTGCTTCTGCCTCCCACATGCTGGGATTAAAGGCATGTGCCACTAACACTGCTCAGCTTAGGTGTCTACTTTCTAAGTCACTAATGGCTTCTAGGATTCGAGCCTTCAGTTTCTTCCTCTTACAACCCCCTTGGGCATGTTCAGTTTGGACAAAGGCTGAAATGAAGTGCTGGCACAATTTGGGGGAAGACATAAAAGAGCAACCTTATCCCTTGCACCCTTCAGAAAATGACAGGATACTGTCAGGAAAATTCCAGAGCAAGTACTTCCTTAGACAGCTGCTTGAATTACACAGGAACCCCAGGGCATTTAGAGAAGAGCAGACCCACACACTACTCTTCAAATCCACTCTCTGTCCTAAAAGTTACTATTATGGGGTGCTCTCAATGGCCTGCCACCCCACAGGGTACTGAGGTCCTTGTCAGCATCACTTCATGGAAATTAATTACACCTCTGTGAGCATTTCAACATTTCCCTCAGCCGGTCTGTTGTCAGCTTAAATTACTTAAAGCTGCACAGAACCTCCCACTTGGTGATGACAGCCCAGCACAGGTGTGGACAGGCTGGGACGAACAGTGCATGCACTGGGACATCATCCGTGAGCCTGTCTTACTCATCTGGCCATGCAACAGCTCATATCCAGCTGCCTCAATATATGCTGATTGCCCCAGGTTTAGACTCTGATGCTACTGTATCACAGTAGGAAGATGTAGCCAGGATGGCTGGAGTCCAGGGCAGAGTGAAAACTGAGGTCCCTGACCACCGCCTCCCATGTGGTGAGAGACAGTCAAGATTCTATCAAAATGTGAGGATTTTTGAAGTGGTTTTAAAAGAGAAAGAAACAACAGGGGTTAATGGATTCCTGATGGAAACTGGGGGTGGAACTCATGCAGAGTACTTGCTTAGAATGTGCAAGTCCCTAAGTTTGATCCTCACAAGAAGGAGGAGGGGGAGAAGAGGGAGGAGGAAGAGGAGGAGGGGGAGGAGAAAGAAGGAGGAAGAGAAGAATGAGAAGGGGGAGGAGAAGGAATAAGAGGAGGAGGAGGCGAAAGGAGGAGGAGGAGGAGGAGGAGGGATAAGAGGAGGAGGAAGAGGAATAAGAGGAGGAGGAGGAGGAACAAGAGGAGGAGAAGGAGGAACAAGAGGAGGAGGAGGAAGAGGAGGAGGAGGAACAAGAGGAGGAGGAGGAGGAAGAGGAGGAGGAAGAGGAGGAGGAGGAATTGCTAGTAGAAGCATTTAGCAGCAGCAGCAGCAGCAGCAGCAGCAGCAGCAGCAGCAGCAGCAGCAGCAACAATGAGCTTATAACACTCTGAGACAGGCCGCAGCAGAAAGCCTTTGGCTGTTAAATCCCTGTAGTAGTTGATAATTCAGGCTATAAGAATGAGGACGCTTGCTCTAAGGGTGTTCAAAAGACATCTCTGAAGAAGTGACGTTGGAGCTAAGATGTGCCAAGTCCTGCGGGTACACATGAGAGAATGATGGTACAGAGACTGAGCTCAGAAAGAATTTGAGGTGTTTGGAGAACAGGGAAAGCATCTGTCATAGGAGGGAGGGCCAGAAGGAGCACTGGAGGGGGTTGATGCTGCAGAGGCAGGGAAGCCTGTCTTTGCTGTGGTAGGGATGGGTTTTAGTTTCCTATGTATTTATTTTTGTCTGCAGCATTCAAGATAATAGCTCCGGCCATGTGTACACTAAGGAAGGCAAGCATCTACCAGTGAGCCCTGCTCTCCACTGTCGCTTTTCTCCTATAGCAGTGGGAAGCTAGTGACTCGTGCTAAGCGAGAGAATAATTCTATTTCTTGGAGCCTGGACAGCCTGGCCTACATTGGCAGCAGCCACTGCTTTGACCCACTGGTCATTCCATTCTGAAAGCTTGCTCCTTCTTGGTGACAGCGGCTCCCTGGCTCCCCTAGTGAAGGTGTTCCTTCTACACTTAGAACAGGGACATGGAGAAAATGTGTGTCTTCAACTCTTTTCATTGGACATCCATTAGTCATGAAGACATTTTACCACCACAACCCACATATTACAACATGGTGGTTTTGGTCCATCTGGATGGCCCTTCTCTCCCCTCTATGATTTCCTCCTTCCCCAGACACCATGCCACCCTGGACCAACTTCCTTTTAAAATATATTTATTTTATGTGTGCCTGTATGTGTATGTGTGTATATGTGTGTGTACATGTGTATATGTGTGTGTACATGTGTATATGTGTGTGTACATGTGTATATGTGTGTGTACATGTGTATATGTGTGTGTGTTTGTGCGCATGCATATATGAATGTGCAACATGTACATCACATGCATGCAATGCTTAAGGAGGCCAGAAGAGGGTGCTAGATCCCCTTGAACTGGAGTTACAGATGGTTTTTGATCTTTCATGTGAGTGCTAGGAATTGAACCCTGGGTCTTCTGGAAGGAAAGTTGGTTCTCTTATCCACTGAACTGTCTCTCCAGCCCCTGGTCCAACTCCTGGCTGTGGTTATAGGGAATCTGTATTCATTCCCCAACTGTATATGTGAAGTTTCTAGTCATTTCTCTGGTTGATGCAATAGTTCACATGGAGGCTGCGCTTGGCGTTTACATGCATTGTTGTAATCGATTTGCACCATGGCGCTCTCTATGCACAGCCTTCTTCCTTGCCAGTTGCTCTGTGACACAATCTGAGGACTGCAGAATAAAACCACGCAAGGGCATGGACTCCTTGCATGGCAGAACAGTGTTCAAACCATGTCTGTATTCTAAGTCCTAGACCACCACTGCATAATCTTATCTGCAAATAACTGTTGAAGCTCAAGCTTCCCCTCACTGTACACAAATATTCAGCATCACCTCCCAGTCCTTGCTTCCCACTGGTTAAGTCTTTCAGCCTTCTTGGTCCAGACCTGCAGGTTCCCAGTGTCATGGGAATCACCACTGCTAATCACCCCCCAGCCTTCTGAGGACAGTGGAAGTTCCAGTCCTAGGAACAGAACACTACAAGCCCTCTGGCTGGGAACCCCCCCTGCTTCACTTTCAGAGTGTTAATCTGTCAAGGTCAAGAGCAAGAAGAAAGGAGAAAAATCAGAGGAATTAGTGAATTGGTGTCTTCGATCCAACTGGAGGTGAGCCATGGCTCACGAGTTACCGAGTTGACATCATTTAGATCACTTTACAGGCAGGCAACTTGGAATTAGCAGTTGTCAGTGTTTATTTGCACAGATGCCGTGGAGAAAAACACTTTTCCATGGGTCATTCTAACGTGGCTGATGGACTGATAATGGATGCTACACCATCTGCCAACAGGCAAGCCTTTGAGTACTTCAGGGATCATCGTTAACCACAGTGGTGATACTGAGACAGGAAGTGTATGGTTTTGGTCTCTCCTGTCCAAGCGCTGTATTTATATTTTAAACCAAACACAGGCCCTCTCTTTCTGGCCTGGATCCTTCCTGGTGTTCCTGTACCCTCCAGTCTTTATTTACTTCCCAGAACACTTGCTGATTAGAGTTGTTTATATCTCTGGAGACCCTGGGCTTGCATCACGATTCACACAATCCCATCTGATGAAGCAGGCTCACGAGGCACCCCCTTGCAATGGAGCACAGAGAAAGTATTAGCAAACCCATGTCAGAGATGCTGAAAACCCGTGAGCCCCGATGTGAATTTCATTGGAAATACATGTCAGACCCATATTTTATTCCACATTCTTTTAGATGGGGAAGAAGAACCACACTGTCTTCCTTGTGGTTACCCTTCAGTGTCTGTGAGGAGATGACCAGTTCCTGGGTAATAGAATGGGTTAGTTACCTCTGAGCTGACAAAGAGGGTTCACATTCTTCCCTCTTGGAACTGAATCATCAGCCTGTTATCTCTGTGCCTCCTTATAATAAAACAAGAATAGTTTCTTGAGAAATATTATCTAACTAGCACTAATTGCCAAGTACTGACTACTGTGCCTGGACGTACAAGGATGTGGTGGTCTACCCATTGGACGAAATAAAGTACCAGAAGCTTACCAGCCAATGAATAGACCATGATAGAAAACTTTTCTTTCATATAGTTTTATAAAGGGTGTGAATGGGAGAGGAGGGGGAGACAACTCCTAAGTCTGTGATGTAAAAAGGAAATCAAGCAGTAAAACTGGAAATCACTGATGAAGAAAGCGCTATAGAGAAATTTATCACACATAGGACTGAGGAGGTGATACAGTGTGTAAATTGTTTACTATACAGGCATGAAGACCTGTGTTCATTTTCGTGTGTGTGTGTGTGTGTGTGTGTGTGTGTGTGTGTGTGTGGGCGCGCAAGCTGGGAAGGTAGTACACACTTGTCATCCCAGGGTTGAGTAAGCAGAGATGGGTGGATCCCCGAGGCTCTTTGTTCAGCCAGTCTGACCTAATTGGCAAGTTCCAGGTCTCAGTGACAACATGTCTCACAAAGCAAAATGCCTGAGGAAGAGCCACCCAAGGTTTCAGGGATCGAACTCGGGTCTCTCTGCCCTGTTGCAAGCACCCTCGCCCATAGAGCTATCTCCTACCAGCCCCAACTTCTGTTTTCTACATGATTATTCCTCTTGTATTCAGTGATGCTCCTAAAAAACAGTACTCGTTCTGGAAACAACTGCAAACTGATTAATGAGAGATGACAGGATGATTGACAGGGAGATCAAGCTATGGAGGGAGTAACCGGTTTAGGCTCCAGTCAAGGCTTGAAGCAAAGTACGATTGCCACACCACCTTTAGCGGACTTCCAGCTCACACCAAGCCCTCCTTAAACATCTGCTCCACATCTCACATGAAAAATGTTGCTGGGGGCTATTTAAGAAAAGGGGGGGGGGAAGAAAAAAAAGTGCATATTCTGTTACGTGTCTTCCCTGAGTGTTTAAGATGTAGACGGATGTCATTTGTCACACAGGAAATAACACAGACAAAGTCTCAAGAACAAAGGGGCTGGAGGATGGATGACAAAGAACATTCTAGAAGTCTAGTGCCTTGCTTCCTAATACCGGGTACTTAAAGTGCTCACCTGGAGTGTTTGGATTAATGTTCAGGTCTAGGAAACCCTCTCAAGTTTGCCCTCCCACCTCAACCCGGAGACTCCAAAGGCTGGAGCTAAGAGGAATCTGTTAACCATGGGGAGCAGGTTTAGAGCAGGAAGAGATTAGGAGAGGGTGCCGGCTGCCTTGGTTGAAAGCAAGCTGGCTCTGCCTGTCTCTCCTAGCCCTGGCTAAGAGGCTATAGTCGACTGGCCAGCCTGCTACTCTGTGGCCTCATCACTGGGCATCTCTGATGAATCTCAGCTTGCTGAGTGTTCCTCTTGGGACACTCAGGGGAAGCTGGGGTGAGTGGTGAGGCAATCTTAGATAAGAAGGCAGACCTGTTGCCTCTGCTGCAGTTCTTGGCAGGTTCCTGCCCAGGATTTCCCTGGGATGCCTGGATGAACATCATGAGGAGATGAGAGGTCACACTTGGGTGGCAGAAAACTCTGGAATCTCCAAGGCAACAGTGATGGTTAAAGGACAAAAAGAGCCATCTGGGAATACAGTCAAGATATCTACTCCTGGTTGACCATTGAGACTCAGACACACTCTTTCCACCACGGGTAGGGAAGGGTCGTGTATGATTGTGAAGTGTCCCAGACACTTCTGCTCAGACTGAATCTACAAAGCACCTTGGGACAGAAGGCTTTGTGATGGAATGGGAACAGGTTGGCAAACAGGAAAACAACACTCCAGAGAAATGCTCTTCCCTTCTTCTTCAGTTGAAATTAACTTTCAAGTGCTGGCTGTTGTTTCTTGTCTGCCTCCTCCTTGTAATCTGTTCCTATTGCTCTCAAGCAGCATCCTTAGCTGTGGTGGCCCTGCCTTTTCCAGGGCAGAGGTGGTAATATGCATGCGTGCATGTCTGTGTGTGTGCGTGCGTGCGTGCGTGCGTGCGTGTGTGTGTGTGTGGTGTCTTCACAGCTGGAAAACAGTATTGGTGTATAGTGGGAAGAGCACAGACATTTGTGTGTGTGTGTGTGTGTGTGTGTGTGTGTGTGTGTGTGTGTGTGGTGTCTTCACAGCTGGAAAATAGTATTGGTGTATTGTGGGAAGAGCCCAGGCATCGTGTGTGTGTGTGTGTGTGTGTGTGTGTGTGTGTGTGTGTGTGTAGTGTCTTCACAGCTGGGAAATAGTGGGAAGAACAAAGGCGTGTGTGTGTGTGTGTGTTGTCTGCACAGCTGGGAAATGTTATTGGTGTCCATTGGGAAGAGGCTAGGGATTTTTCTGAACTTCTACTGTGCCCGGAATATCCCTTCCTAACCAAGAATTAGTAGTGGTTAGAATATCCAGCCCCTATTAACAGCAGCACTGAGACAGGGAAGCCTGCTGTGCTTGGATAGCTTTAAGTATGTCTGTTCCCCACCTCCTCCACCTTGTCTGGGTCCACCCCGGCTTCTCTTCATGAACCAGCTTCTGTGCTAACCCCGATTGATGAGAACAAATTGTTCAGTTTAAATGACAGTGAGCCATCCAAGGAGATACAGAGAGAAGAACATGAATGACAGGCTGGAGCAGTAACTTAGGAGGTCGCCTAGTGTTCACTCAGCCCTGGGCTCCACTCCCAGCACTTCATAACACTGGGTGCGGTGGTACACACGTAATTTTAGATTAGAAAATCGAGGCCTCTGCTACATAGACAGAGCTCTATCTCAAAACAACCAATAAACCAACCAAACAAAACATACCCATTGTAAACTTTAACCGAAACTGTTTGCCCTGCCCCCTATTCTTATTTTGAAAGAGTGCTCTCTTATCCCAGTCTCAACTACCTTTCAAAGTAAAAGACCCCTCTTCTGCATCATTCTCTGTCTCCTGCAGCTTTCACTGACTACTGCCTGCTTTACTCTTTCCCTGGGGATATGCTGCCATATTTGAGAGAGGCTTAAAGTCACAGGGGCCCCTTAAAGCAGTAAGTCTGGAGATCATACTGGAGTCTGTGTTAAAAACTGGAGCTCTGAGGTATACATTGTGCTGAGGCCTCTAGTGAATAAATTGGGTCTGACTTTGACAGTAGGTCCTGGGTAAGTATACATAGATTGAATGCTTCAAGAATGACCTTAGCCTACTTATTAATTAGCAGACAGGGCAAAGTGAGACCCAGAGGAGGAAAAAGATCTGGACTCAGCCTCTGAGATCTGCTGCTTTTGCAAGTCTCCATTCCCAATCCAAGTCCATGGAATTCCTGTATCTCTCTCTTCACTCCAGATTGAAGAAAAAGCTAAATAAATATTTCCTGGCTGAGTGATGCAAAAAAAAAGAAATTCCTTAAACAAAAACATTTTTGTCATGTTCGTCTCCTTTGTGTCCGCTCCTCCATCTGTCACATTCAGACGTTCCTTCAGGTAATGGCATTTAGTTTGTAGCTCATTAGTTTAAATGTCACTTTCCCTGTTTTCTCCCCAAATTAAAGCAGCATGTACCTCTCAACCTTGCTGAGAAATATTTGTTTTCAGTCTTTCTAAAAATCTCTCGGATTCCTGAGGCTAATTACAACTCAGAAAAAAAAAAAAAAAAAAAAAAAAAAAAGACTAACACTAACTGGGCGTCATCTGAGTGCGGAAATTATGCTTCTGTTTTGTGTGTTGGCTTTCTGGTTTCTAAAAGGATGTTATAAAATTGATAGGAAAAGAGAGGGAGGGCCTGAAATGTATGGACTCAAGTCACACAGCTAGAACATGCTGCTGTTCCAGGCTTCCCATTTGGAAGACAAAATGATTGATTGCAAACAGGTTCTCAGTACAATACCATACTCAGGCAAGTTGAGGCTCCCTAATAACTAGTGATGTACTTTGGGTCTGGAATGGTCTCTAAAGGACCCGGGTGTGTGGCACTACTGGAGTGAAGTAGGGTTATTCAATCATTAGGAGGGTGCCCTTGAAGAGTACTATGGCAGACTAGTCTTTTCTTGTCTCTTTCACACATGTTGGCCATGAGATTAGCACTTCCTGTGTAAGCACTCCTACTGTCATATATACATTGCCTCAGGCTCACAATGGTGAAAACAACCACTGACTGCAAACTCCAAAATCAGGAGGCAAGATAAATATGTCCTCTCTTTAACTTGGCCATCTCGGGTATTTTGCTACCTCGACAGCTCGACTAACACACGGGCCAATTCTCCTCTTTCTGTCTTGATTCCAGTTGTTTATTTAATTGCTTGTAAAGGATATTTTTTTCTTAAAGGATTCATGTTTATCAGTCCAGATTTTTCAGAAGGAGGCATGATGATACAGGGGGTGGGGGTGGTCATAGCAAGCAAGAAAGAACTGAGCAGGTGTACAGAAGGTGAGAGCCCAGAGAGTACAGAAGATGAGCTAGCCCAGAGATTAACATCAATTCTACCCCACAGGGAAAGGAATGATAGACACAGGGGTTGTTTTCAGAGGTCAGAGGTCAGAGGTCAGAGGTCAGAGGTCAGAGGCAGCAACCAGAATTCTTTTGGTACTAGTCTGGGAGAGAAAGAAGGAGCAGAGGAAGTGGGCAGAGAATAAGGGGAGGGAGAGTACCTTGACCTCTTTATTCATCTTTCTCCTGTTGCTTAAAGCCACTCAGAAGCCAGAAGACCCCATATATGAGAAACATAGTGTCCTCTAATACAGAAGGAAACAGAGAATGCTGGGAAATTGATGTCAGAACAAAGAGGCAAATATCCAAGGAGGTACCACAGCTATGCTTTCCTGTAGTCTGGCTGAGTGGAAGCAAATGCTACCAAACAGTGGGCAGACCAGCTCCCGTTCTGACCTCAACATTTCTGTATCAGGCAGGGTTTCTTTTTAACTAAAAGAACGCCTGTTTCTTGTGCCACAGCCTTGCTGTTGAGAGGAGAAAGAGATAAATGAAAGGAAGAGTGTTTCTTAAAACATGAAAAAGGGACCCTGAGCAAACGGACTTTTAGTTTTTTTAAACGTTTCAAATCAGAATTCTGTAAAATCCTGGAAATTAGAATCCAACCTAAATGTTTTCAGAGCTGAATGGTGTGGCACAGGGCACTGGTAAGCTATGCTCTTCTCTGTGGACAAGGCAAGGCGCTCTCAAACGAAAGGAAAGATTCAGTCTCATTCAAGGTGTTTGTTTTCTTTCCTGGTGTGTCCTGTTACCTCCTCTCCTGACACTCAAAATCAATATTGTGCTCTCTGCCCTATCTCTCACACACCCTCTCTTACACACTCTCTCACTCACCTAATATCTCACTTACACAACACATCCACCTCACTCACAGACATACACATTCTCTCTCACACACTTGTACACACACTCATATACACATACTCTTATACACCCAATGTTACATTACACACACACACACACACACACCACACACACACGCGTACAGTCTCTCACTTTCATTCTCTCCAAATTCATGTACACATTCAACCATTTACACCCATGCACACACACACACACACACATATAAACACATACACAGGCACACACATGCATACACACACAGACACACACACACACATAGAGAGAGAGAGAAAGAGAGAGAGAGAAAGAGAGAGAGAGAGAGACTCATTCACGTACTGTTCTATTTTAATCCTAATAGGTGTTATATCCCGTGACATTTTCTGTCTATGAATTCTTTCACTGACACCTTGAGCTGCCCTCCTTCCCTCTCGGGACTCGGGGGGAAATCTAAATCCAAGCTCACAGAGGAAAGATCTTCCACCACCACTCCCTGCCTCCAACCCCCCACCCCGTCTGTAACTCAAGCTTCATTTTGTCTGTCCCAGAGAGACACAGACAGTCTGACCTGCCAGCAAGGTTACCCGAAGTGCGAGCTTGCTGAGGATGCGTGTGCTCTTGTCCAAGATCAATAATCTCCCTCCTGACCTAGCTCACGATAAAGATGGAAATAACCCATTAGCACTCCAGCAGACGTGCTGAGACAACCAGGGGCACTTCACACTCAACTTTGCTCCTACAGGAGGAATCTGCAGAGCTATTTTCTTTAGGCTCCCCAATTGAAAATTACCAGAGACAGATGTTTCATCTCCTCTAGGAAGACAGGAGATACTACTGGTGAATTTAAAAAAAAAAAAAAATGGAAGGAAAGAAGACCAAGACAGCTTCTGAACTTTCCAATGGAGGCTGAGGTGTTCAAATGACATACCAACTTATATGGCAGCTTACCAGACTATATCTCAGTGCAAATTGAAATCACTGCATATTTAAGAAGGGCATACTTAAGTAAAATCAATGGCTGATTGGTCTTAAGTGCTAGGGATATAATAGTGAATGAAAACGAAAAAAAAAAAAAACAGGTCCCATTTTTGGTAGTTTTAACTGTCAAATTGACACAACCTAGAATCACTTGGAAAGACATTCTTGAGGAATTATCTAGATCAGATTGGTCTGTGGACATGTCTATGGGGAATTGTTTTGATGGCTAAATGGTGTAGGAAGATGCAGCCCATTGTGGGCATCACTATTCCCTAGGCTGGGAATAAGAGCAAGGAGACTTAGCAAGCAGGCGGCATGGGTGCAATTGTTTCTGTCTGCTTTTTACTGTGAATTTCATGTGATTAGCTGTTTGAGTCCCTGCTTTGACCTCCCAGAAATGGTGTACTGTGATCCAGAATTATAAACCAAGTAAACTTTTCCTCCCTTATGTTGCTTTTGGTTGGGGTGGTCTATCATATCAAAAGAAATGAACCAAAAAGACAGTGTTTATGGAAGTTAAAAGAAATATAACTGAAAAGATGAAGCATTGCATCTACTGATGTTTTATGAAGTACAAAGGGATTGTACTGGAACAGAAGTTGAGCTGGGTAGGAAAGAATAAAAGTAATTGCAGATTTCATTTAAAGTAATTTCTGGCTTCATCAAAGAGGTGACATGAAGCCATAAGCAGTGTATGACTCTCTAGGGAAATAGCCTATGTCTCAGAGAGAAATGGTGGTGTTCAGAGATAATACTGTGCAGTAGAATTATGTGGGCTCATATGCCCTAAGCAAGACTCTGTGCTATGTCAGCCAGTAGGCGGAGTTCAAGGACTCAAGACTGTTACCACTGTTTCCTGTGAAGGCTGTCTGTTTATGGATGACAGTCAACCTCTTTGAGCTTGAGTGATTTAGAAGTCTATGGACTCATCAAGTAGAGTGGCTTGCTTCCCTTTCTTCTCTGCCATTTCCTTACAGTCTGAACAGTATATACAGTAATAGACTTATACAAAGCATACATCAGTACAAACAGAACATTCGATTAACTAAAGACTAGAGTTTAAAAAGTTTGTGTGTGTGTGTGTGTGTGTGTGTGTGTATGTTTTCATGGAAAGTACCCCAAAAGATTAAACTATCTCTATGTGCTAGACTCCAATGGTAATTTGCACTTGCAGGTGTTAGCCAGAATAACACAGGTAATGTGGAGAGTGTTACTCTTTTACTATCCTCATGGGTTATGAACATTTATATAGACAGTCTTCTTGGATCAGTGAGAACTGCAGTTTCCATCTCTAGGTCAATGAGAGAGAACATTCTAGAACAAAAGTGACGGCCTGTCCTAGTTACTTCTCTATCGCTGCGGAAGAGACACTATGACCATGGCAACTCATAAAAGAAAACACTTATTGGAGCTCGTGTTTCCAGCACATCAGAGTCCATGATCATTATGACACAGAGTAGGACAACGAACATGGCTCTGGAGAAGTAGCCGAGAGCTACCTGATTGACAAGCATGAGGCAGAGACGGAGAGCTAACTTGGGAGGTCTACACTTTTGAAACCTCAGATCCCACTTCCAGTAGCACGCCTTCTCTGCAAGACCACACCTCCCAATCCTTCCTAAACAGTTCCCCTCGCAGGAGGCCAAACATTTAAATACTTGAGCCTGTGGGGCATGGCATATCATTCAAACCACCACACTACTCCTGGCTCCCTTTTGCCCTCCTACCCCGGAGAGTTTTCTTCATCTTGTAAAAGATGGTTTTCCCAGGAGGTTATGCCCTCAGGTATGGCTAGATGGGACTAGCAGACAGCTAGTGGCTGACTGATTCATGTAAACAAAAGCCAGAAGGAGGCAAAGAGTATGAGTATGAGTATGAGTATGAGTGTGAGTGTGACTCATACTTCAGTGGATCCATGGACCAGGTCAAAGTTCAAACCTACCCAGATTAATCTTTCTTCAGCCTTTGCCCCCCCCCACACACACACACCCTTAATTCTTTTATAGGCCATGCCTCTAAGAATTCTCTCAATGCATATGTGCTCAGATTTTTAGTCGCAAAGTCTCTTTACTAAAGGTTAGACTAAGTCGCTGAATGTACTAGTTATTGTGTTATGTAAAACATGGTGTCAGGGCTGGGGATATAGCTCAGTTGATAGAATGCTTGCCCAACACATGTGGCAACTAGGATTCAATCCCCAATAACACATAGAACTGAGTATGGTGTCCCAAGCATGCGATCACAGAACTGAAGAGGAGGATCAGAAGTTTGAGGTTATCCTGGGGTAAATGACTCCTGGTTTAAAGGAAACACGATTTTGAGACTTAGTGAATGAAAACAATACTATGTATCGACTATCTTCTGGAGCTTTTGTGACTCATGAATGTGGGAGCATCTTGAGTCTTTCATGAGGTCGTATTTAAGACTGTGGCCAGGGGTGGTCATTTTGGGAGGTCACCGAGGTTCCTTCATATGGCTGATAAGCCATGGCTGCCCAGCAGCAGTTGCCAAGTGATTACTCACTGGAACTCCCTCCTTTGGGTTGTTCAGCTGTGCTCATGACACGAAGCTGCCGTTCCCCTAGCATAGGGATTTAAAAGAGTGAGGGGGACAGGCAATTTGCTTTATCTGATTATACTTTGGAAGGCATAATTTCCACAGTATCCTATTGGTTAGGTCCCTCATGTCTATTTCTGGTCAAAGGGAACTCATAAAAGGCACGAATACCGGGGAGTAAGAGACTTTGGGAAATATCTTGGCTCCCACCCACCAAAAGTAAACTCACTATGAAGTGTGCGGTACCCCTATGCCTGCCGTCCACAGTCCACAGATTCCTCTCTTTCGCTAACTATGTGTTTTCCAACAGTACAATGTCTCACCCCTCCACCCCTCTTTCCTCCAAAATGTACATCTCATACCCTAGCCTTGGTGACTGTACGAATTACTTACAACCAGCAAACTGTGGTAGCATCCATGTCATAGGTATAAGAAAAACAGCAGGAGCACTGTGTTCTGATGTCCCTGGCATGCCTCCTGACAGCATGTTGTTGCATCATGGTCCGTATGGTGAGCGAGAATGAAGGTGGTACCTGCATTAATGTTGAAACCCCGCGGTGGCCTCAGGCTGTGATGCTCAGATGCTCAGGAGCACAAAGTGCAAGCCATATAATGTGACTGGAGGAGAAATCATGTAGGACAGAGATGTCAGAAACAGGGGCCAGGAGCTGGATTGTTTGCTTCAGATATAAATCCAATGTACAGATGCAAAAGAATGCTGCTAATTTATTGCTAAGTAGATAATAACTCATGTTCACGGGGCTGTATAAATTTCTCCTCCTTCAAGAATTCAGAGAAAATGTTGCAAGAGAACCATACTAGACATCTTGGATCGTAAATCTGGTGTAGAGTGGAGATAGGGTCTCTCGTGTTGCTGCCTGGCAGGAGCTACAGATTGTCGGCAAAACGTAGCAAGTGTGAGTTTGGTTGCATCATTATGGGCAAGCTTTAATTTTCTCCTCCCTCTCCCCTGATTGGGATTGCTCTTTCATAACCCCGTTCTCTGACAGTGAAGCTATCGAGAAGGATGACAGAGGATTGTGGTGTCAAGCACAATCCTACTTGAAACTCTTCTCCATTTCCCTACTCAATGAAGGATCTTGAAGAAATGGGTTCACGACTCAGTTTTCTTATCTTCCAAAACCACCTAGGACTGGAGAGGTGGCTCTGGTTTTTTAAGAGCAGTTGCTGCTCTTCCAAAGGACTTGAATTCAGTTTCCAGCACCCACATAGGGCAGCTTATAAAGGCAGGAAACTACAGTTCCAGGGGATCTGATTCTTTATTCTGGCCTCCATGGGTACCTCCCCACATAATAAATAATCAATAGATATATTTTAAAGACTAAAAATGTTTAAATGTTTATATGCAATTCTCCAAGGCTCCAAGACTTTCACGAAGTCATGCCTGGGTTATCACAATTATAATTCATTAAAATCATGCAGTATGTTAGAGCTGCCATCTTTCTGGTCCCTCCTGCATGCTTGCTTCCTTGGCTATTTGCTTCTCATTTAACTCAAATCAGGAGGCAGAGATCTTGGGCTGGAAGCAGATCTGGGCTACACCTTTAATGGTCCATGACACACCTATACCAGCCATGCTTCCTATCCCAAAGTTTCATAGCCAACTCCCCCTGCCTCCCCCCCCCAAAAAAACAGTTAGGGACCAAATGGTCAAACACATAAGTCTGTGAGGGGCATTCAATATTCAAATCATATCACCGCTTAGCTACGGTGTCACTTCTTTGAAACTTAGTGTCTTTAACAAAGGGTGATGAGTTCATTGTTTTGCTGAGAACACAGTAGGAGACAATGTGTGAGAAAGCATCTAGTAAATGCTCAGTTGTGTAGAACCAGATGGATAATTATTAATTTTGGATGTAGGGTGTGGCCCCATGTATCCTGTGCAATGGAAAACTTGAGTTCACTAGCCTTCCCTCTATTTGGGAAAAGGGGTGTGACGGTTATGATTTTTTATTCTGCAGATGGAGATACTATATAATGAATAAGACTCTGATGGAACAATCCTTGGAGACTGATTTTCTGACACAGAAACAGCGTTTCGAAAACTGTAAATACTGTGCACACACACATACATGCACACACACATACATGCACACACACACACACACACACACACACACACACACACACACGAGTTGAGGCCCTGGTCCTTGGAGGGATGGTTTCTAGGCACACAGAATCATTTTCCTTGGCTGAGAGGGAACAGAACCCCAGCATCTCTGGTCCTTTGGGAGAATTCCAGGTAATGAGGTCTGCTCCCAGCTCTGAGTGCCAAGCGGGTTTACAGAAGGAATTTCATTTGCAAAATGTCTCCATGGCTTTCCTCAGCTCAGGGAAGCCCTAGCAAAGTTTAAGCTTCTGGCCTGACTGCTAGGGGCTTTCCACTGAATTACACATGCGATCTGGCCCACACACTTTAGATTTCATGGCTTTCATTTTTCCAGGACCAGATAAGCCCAGAACACAAGAGATTAATTAAAAACAACTGATTGCAGCGATTACCCTCCCCACTTGGAGTTCCTGGGAGCAGTGTAGCTCTCTGTCTCTGGTCTGGGATCAGTAATATAGTTTGGAAACTCGATCACCCTTGCCTTACAAGACAGATAAGTAAAGAAGACCGGCATAGGGATGCCAAAGCAACAATTCTTAAGACCCTGAGATCTACATGGGGCCTTGGAAATACTAGCTTCCGATTATGTTCAAGCGTGGTCTTTTCTAAACTGTGGCTTACTAGGGTTGAACTTTATGTTAGAAATCTGGTATTGTTTTAAAGTTGACTCATACACGATATACCTTGTGGATGCTTGCTTGTGACTTAGGCTTGCCATTCCCAAGTCTTCAGTTTATTGTGTCTTGTCTGTAGGTTGGAGAGAGACTCTGGATGCCACATTGTGACTTGTAAGTTGGATTGAGAATAAGGACAAGTATACATTGGGCAGAATCATGGAGTATAGATCATTATTCACATTAATAATCAGGGTCTCCCACCTCTTTCTACTGTTATATTCCCTCCGCCTATCACTATGTAAGCAAAGGATTTGGGAGAGCTTGAATTTTCCCATCGTCCTTCTGTTTCTTTTTAGCAACGATGGCTCCTTCCACTGGCTGAGGAAAAAGACTGGGTCAACACTCTCTAAATGGAGAGACGACATTCATGTTCACATATTCTTGTCACTACTGCAAGGTTGGGGCTAGAGAAGAAAGAAGGATTCTTTTGTGCTAAGAAAGGAATTGTCATTGCCCAGTGTGTGATGGAAGATTTCAGGAGCTCACTAGAAAACACAGGGCTGTAAAGAATATAATACTATTTCTCCAAAAAAAGAAATGCAGTCAGAAGGAGAACTTGGGTCCAAGTTCAAACACAAGAACAAATGAAAGATTATAAAGTGGCCTGTTAGGTTTCATCAAACAGTTGACAGATATTTTTCCTCTTCAGAGACATTCCTCAAAGCTGGCAAAAATGAAATAAAATAGCCACTTTTAGACATCATAGGAGTCCACTATGCCACCCTTCTATTTTTCTCTATGAAAGATTCAGAAAAAAAGAAGATGCTTACATTAGTGAATTATTATTAATTAGCTAAGAAAGTAAAGTAATCAAGATGACCTATAATGAGTGGCAGGTATATGACTTACTGGGCGAGCATTATATAGTTTGCTTAAATGATAGCATGGATAAGTTTTAAGTGGAAAGCTTAGGAGAAAATTGATGTGTGCTATAAAATTATTTTGAACACATGGGATCAAACACTTCAAAGCATACCAGGATGATAGTGGTGGTGGTGGTGGTGATCACCAATGTATAAAAACTAAGAAGATGGCTAAACTTTTTAATGAGTGGTGGCTGCTGTTTAGAGGAGGCAACAGGAATGTCATTTGTGTTTTAAAAAAAAATCCAAGGCTTCATTTAAGATTACCCAGTCAGTTTTGGATTTCTATTGCTGTATTGGTTACTTTTGTGTCTCTCTGACTTCATACATATTAGAAAAAAATTAAAGGAGAAAGGTTTTTTCTTGGCTCCTAGTTTCAAACTACCATGAAATTGGGAAAGAAGTGAGTGCATGGAGACTCAAGTCTGTGGAGTCTATGGAGGAGAGGCCCCTCACATCATGGTGGACCAAAACACAGAGATAGAAGCCAGAGCCAGAGGTTGGGATACAACTTCCAATCACCGGCCAGCTAGCATGCACCTCAGAAAGTCTTCAAAGCCTCCAAAAATATTAGCCCCAGTTGGCAAAGAACAAGAATTCAAAGCATGATTCTGTGGAGAAAAAAAAAAAAATTCAGTCTAAAGCATGGCAATGACTAAAGCCCATTTTGAGATGCTTAGAGCACAAACCACTGAATCCCTACGTGAGGTTAACCATCAGAGCTTGGGTGATTGATGCCAAGTTTAGACACCATTGAGATAGACTTGCCCTCATGTTCTTCCTCAGTCATGAGGAAGGATTTGAATGGGGAAACACCCGCTCAGAGAAGACCAACACTTAGAGATTATTCCTCAGAGCAACTCAGAAACAGGAGACTACATCAGGGGTTGGGGTGAGGAGAGGAGTTGATTACAAACAAAAGCCACCTATGTTTTTTTTTTTTCCTCCTTGCTTGATTCTTTCTTCCTTTATACGATTTTGAGAAGTGAGAGGCTTGGTTTCAGGATGAGTCTGCTTTCTATAGATGACAAAAGCCTCCACAAGGTAAGGTCTCCTCTCTTTGGACCTGGTGCTCCTAAATTGTATTGTAGATATGCCTTTAAAAATTTTTTTTATGTGTATGAGCACACTGTCACTGTCTTCAGACACACCAGAAGAGGGCATTAGATCACATTACAGATGGTTGTGAGCCACCCTGTGGCTGCTGGGAATTGAACTCAGGACCTCTGGAAAAGTAGCTTGTGCTCTTAACTGCTAAGTCATCTCTCCACCACCCTCTTATTTTATTTATTTATTTATTTATTTATTTATTTATTTATTTATTTATTTATATTTATATGAGTATACTGTAGCTGTCAGACACAGCAGAAGAGGGCAGCAGATTGCATTACAGATGGTTGTGAGCCACCATGTGGCCTCTGGGAATTGAACTCAGGAACTCTGAAGAGCAGTCAGTGCTCTAAACTGCTGAGCAGTCTCTTCAGCTGTAGACATTTTGTAATCACATTTTGGTCTGAGTTCATGAAGATTTGAGACTCCTGCTTTGGAAACACAGGGCAGTCAGTCATTGATCTCCAGGGCCCTTGCAGGTGTGAAATCCTCGGTTTTGAGCTTTAAAGTATCAGTTACACACCCCGACAGGCTTTTAGAGATGGGTATCCAAGCCCAGTATTTCCCACAGCCTCCACTGTGGCACACAGGGAAACAGTTGCAGCTGAGTATTCTCTAGGCCAGGATCTCAGTCACATGTTTCTTCATGTGCTTTTCCCATGAAGCATATGGCATGACACAGGAGCAAGGGCAATCTGGCATCTCTTAATACATATAAAGCCCCACCCTGTTCTTTCAGGGTTCTGGCACTAGCATTCTTCTAAAGTATACTATAAAAAAGATGTAATAATTATAATCAGTATTAGGGACACAGACATATTAATCATGGTAACATGAACTGAATCGGAATCAGTTGGTATGTTTTAATTGTAAGCCACTGACATTTCTCTGGGTCCCAAGGAATTTGCCAGAAGTGTGTGGGTTAATTCAGAGGCTAATTCAAAGGCTGGTTGGAAGAATCAGAAACCAAAGCTTTTTATGGGACCAGATGGCAGAGAGTAATAAAGAGTCTCTTTGGGCAGCAACACTGACATGGTTCATGTCACTTAACCCAGCCTGCATTGTCTAGAGAGTAGGTGATGATGCTGGATCTCCAAACTTGTTACCCAGGAGACGAAGCAAAAAGACTTCTCTCTGTTTGAACATCCAAGGGACCACCCACATGAAGACATGTGCTCACATTCTGTATACATTACTCCCCAGCCTCAGCACAGTATTAACACAGCATTTCTAGAGTCAGGGTTCCTAAGGGTCAAAGAAACTCAGTTGCTTGCACAAACTCGGGTAGCAGAGCTGCTGAGACTGTGGCCGGGACTTTCCTGATTCTATAGCTGGCTCTCACAGGATACTCTTCTCGGGTGTGGTGGTTTGAATATGCTTGGCCCAGGGAGTGCCACTGGAGGAGGTGTGGTCTTGTTGGAGTAGGAGGGGCCTTGTTGGAGGAAGTATGAGTATAAATCTCATGGTGGGCATGAGATTTAAGACCGTTGTCCTAGCTCCCTGGAAGTCAGTCTTCTCCTAGTGGATTTCAGATGAAGATGTAGAACTCTCAGCTCCTCCTGTACTGTGCTGCCATGTTCCTGCCTTGATGATAATGGACTGAGCCTCTGAACCTGTAAGCCAGCCCCAATTAAATGCTGTCCTCATAAGAGTTTCCTTTGTCATGGTGTCTGTTCACAGCAGTAAAATCCTAACTAAGACAAAAGTTGGTACCAGGGACTGGGAAATTACCATGATAGGCCTGGCCTGTAGTGGAATGCTTTAAGTGGGAGTTAAATAGGATATTCTAGTAGGAATATGGAAGACTTTGTTGCTGAGAGTTCTGCATCTTCATCTGAAGGCCTCTAGGAAAGGACTGGCTTCTGGGAAGTTAGGAAGAGGGTCTTAAAGCCCACGCCCACAGTGATACACCTACTCCAACAAGGCCACACCTACTCCAACTAAGCCATATCTCCTAATAGTGCCACGCCCTGGACCAAGCATATTCAAACCATCACAGTGGATGATTTTGTAATATTTTTAGATGCCTGTGATATGTTTGTACATGTGCATTTTTATGTGTATGTAGATCCCCATGTTAGTGCAAGTATGTATGTATCTAGGTGTATGTGTATGCTGATGCTGTAGAAGTCAAGGGCAATTTCCGGTGTCATTTCTCAGGCATTGTCCACCTTTCTGTTGAGACAGTGTCTTAATCTGGCCTGTAGCTCACCATGTAGGCTGGATGAGTTGGCTACTCAGTGAACTCCAGAGATCTGCCTCACTCTGAGATTGCAAATACATGTCACCAAAACCATGGCTTCTGGAGATCTAACTTGGGTTCTCATGCTTGCAAGCTGACTGAGAACTATTTATTTTAAGGTGTGTGTGTGTGTGTGTGTGTGTGTGTGTGTGTGTGTGTGTGTGTGCATATGCATAGGGAGGCCAGAAGGATGTCAGATTTTCTGAAGCTGGAGTTACAGGTGGTTGTGAGTCACCCAATGTGGATCTGGGAACTGAACTCTGGTTCTCTGGAATAGCAAAGGCTCTTTATGAGCTACCTCTGGAGCCTCAACTTGTTTGTTTTTAGACATAGTCTTAATACATAGCCCAGACTGGCCTAGAACTCAGAATCTTTCTCCCTCAGCTTCTCAAATGCTCAGAGTACAGATATGCACCACCACAATGAGCCTGCTCTGTGAGGATTTTCCTTCTCCTTCATCGCACTCACTGGGAATATTAGCCAAATAGAATGGGACCATTGGGCACGCCTGCTCTTTACAAAGCTCCATTTGTGGTCCTTAAACTTTCCAATAAGCGAGCACTGCAGGAGTGGACTTTACCAAGCAGTCTTTTAGCTTCTGTATATGCCTCACGTCTCACACTGTGATCTGCAGGAGCTTCCTTTCAGACAGTCTTGACAAATATTCTAGCATCCTATCCTGTTTGCGTGATTCTATGTATTGACTGGTCAGCAGGTCTCCAGCTCTACTTTATGAGTGCACTTATTTTCCTCTGGCAATGAGTAGACATCTCTAGTCTCTCAGTGGGTGTTCAAAATTGTGGTGCCCCATTTCTTATAGTTACTCGGTCCCTGGCTCTCACCCTCTCTACTTTGTAGTTTTGCCAGCTTTCTATCCTTGGGGCAGCTAGGTTTCTTTTATTTCTGCCCAGACATATCCCACCCCTCTTCTTCCTGTACCCAGCCTCCCCATCTCAAGTTAGTCAGAAAGACTGACGTGTGCCCACCATGAAGGAAGTCTACAAGCTGGCTATGTGCTGCTTTGTTCTTATTGTCTACTTGGAACAGTCAAGACTCATCTGGGAAGAGGGAACCAACTAAGATGTTGCCTTGGTCGGATTGGCCCATGGGCACGCCAGTGGGTCACTGTTTGGATTGCTCATGGATTTAGAAGGTTCCAGCCCATGAGCAGTACCATTCCTAGGCAGGTACTTCTGGGCTTCAAAAGAAAGTCAGTGAGTAAGCCAGTATGAACTCTCCTCCATGATTTCTGCTTCAGAGTCCTGTCTTGAGTTTCATCCTGCCTTGGCTTCCCTGGGTGATGGATAGACTGCACCCTGTAAGAAGACATGACATCTTTTCTTCCCCATGAGTTGCTTTTTGGTCAGAGCATCTTACCACTGCAAAAGAATGAAGCTAGAACATCTCAGAAGCAGCCAAACCAGGAGAGCCTTGGTTAAGTTTGATTAAACTGTCTGCACATTGTTTCCAGGGCCACCTTGTAGGACACTTAGGCAGCTCTCTTCTCCCAGACCTGCTCTGCCTTTACGGTATCCCTGACCATGCCTCCCCATTGAAACACTCCAGTTCTTCTCCTGTGCTCTGATGGATTTTTCCAAAGGGAAACTCTGAATGCAGGCCATTCTCCTTGGATGGCTATTCTCTGCCCACTGAAATCCTACCTCTGTTTCTGGAACCAGTTCATTGCCACTTTTCCATGGAGTCTCCCCTTCTCTCTGTGGTTAAAGCCCGCCTCTCCCCTCGCTGGGCTCCTGTTACAATTTCTGCTTTTCTTAGATGACAAATCATGTCTGCTTCATGTCATGACTGTCGTCTGTCCACCTCTCTCATGGGGGGAGTGGTGGGAGCGGGTCTCAGATCCCTTGGCACACAGTCACCTGGAGTTGGGCAGAGTCTGTGTTAAATTCCACCTTCCTCTGCATGTGGACACCTGCTCACCCTGCCGTCTAGCATTTACTTTTGTTTTCCCAGAATCACTGTTCTCATTTTCTTGATTTTGCTTCTGTCTCAATGAGTGGGCAGGCAGGAGACCCCAAATGGCTCTCTCCCCAACATTCTGCATTCTGGGTCACAAAAACACAGAGAGAAATGATTTCCTGAGGAGTTGTCTGTGAGTTTTCCTATCTTAAACAACAATAAAAAACAAACAAACAAACAACCACCAAACCACCATTGTTTTCCTGGCTAAATCAAGTTTAGGTAAGTGTGTCCTATGCTTGATCCCCTTGCTGAGATAAAACATTCAGACCAAAAGAAACTTGGTGGAGAAATTATTTATTCCAACTTATAATTCCAGGTTACTACAGCCCATCAGAGCAGAGAAGTCAAAGGGGCAGTAACCTAAAACAGTTATCACATCCACCATTGAGAGAACAACGAATGTATGCATGCTCACTTCTCCCACCACTCCTTACTATAGAAAATTATTTCTGTCTGTCTGTCTGTCTGTCTGTCTGTCTGTCTGTCTGTCTGTCTGTCTCTCTCCCTCTCTGTCTCTCTCTGTCTCTTTGTCTCTCTCTCTCTCTCTTTCTCTCTCTCTCTCTCTCTCTCTCTCTCTCTCTCTCTCTCTCTCTCTCTCTCTCTCTCTCTCTGTGTGTGTGTGACATGTGTGTGGGTGTTCATGGAGTCCAGAAGACGACATTTAATTCCAGAGAGATAGAGTTAGGGATGGTTTAGAACATCTCAACATGGTTTCTGGGTACAGAACTAAAGTCCTCTGAAAGAGAAGCAAGTGCTTTTCCCTCACCACATCATCTCTCCAGCCCTGAATGCTTTCTCTACTTTTACTGTGTCTAGGACCCAGACCCGAGGAAGGTGCTGCCTATAGGGAGATATTTCTTCCCCCATCAGTTAACTTAACCAGGACAATCTGCCATAGACATACCCCCCATTGGCTAATCTAATCTTGACAGTCCCTCACTGGGACTCTTTTCTCACATGTCTGGATTATGTCTAGTTGGCATTTAACACTAACCAGCACAGTAAGGAGAAAATGGACTTGTTATACTGAGACCTTGAGATATCTCATGCCTTAGAGCAAAGCTGAATACATGGGCACCAAACAAGTAAATTAGGACCAATTGTCGTGGCTTTCAATTGAAGAAATAAAAATACAGGAACCCAAGTGTTTGGGGTGGAGAGAAAGAGGTCTGCTTTTGTTGTTGAACCTCATGTAGCCCATGCTGGTCTCAACCTCATAATCTTCCTGCTTCAGCCTCCTCAGTGCTGGAGTTGGTTACAAGGCATTCACCACTCTGACAGTGAGACTACCACTTCTATAAGAACTCCCCTAGCGATTCCTTTTAAAAAGATTTGTTTTTAGTTTACCATAAACTTTATTTGGTGTTAAATCTACAGAAAATCATGAAAATATGTTTTCTTAATCTCCAAACTGTCTTTCCGCTGGCTGTCAATAACTTGCTAGTTTCAATAGCCCCAAATATCTAGTGGGCTGCATTTGTCAAGACAAAGAAGCTGACTTTGACATAGCTGCAGGTAGTAAGTAAGCAGGGTCCGGTCTGCAACATGACCATTATGTAGGGGACACTCAGTGCATGCCCAGCCCAGAGTAAGAGATCAGTGAGCATGCTTTGTGACTTCTTGTCTTGCTGGCCTGCGATGTTGCAGCAGAAATCAGGCCTTACCCATCCGTATGACCTGCAACCATAGCCTGCATGCACCCCAGATGGTACAGAAAACTGCCTCCACTGTAGATTTGAGTTCAATTTGCTGGATTCTCAGAAATGATCTATCACTGTAACGAAAAACCCAGTTACAGACCTATTGACCATTTTTTGGTTTTATTTGTGAGACAGAGTCTCCTGTAACTCGATGCTGGTCTCAAACTCACTGTGTACCCAAGAATAATCTTGATCATTTCCTTTTCCTCCTGACTCTACATTCTGGGTACTAACATTACAATAAGCATATACCACCAGCCCCATTTATGTGGTCCTGGGGAATGAACCCAGGGCCTTGTGCATGCTAAACAAGCACTCCATCAACTGAGCTATATCCCCACGTGACCACTTGTTGATGTCTCTCTGGTTTTATTCATGGGTATCTTGATTTTAGCCCATCAGAGGAAAGAGAAAGGAGAAAGGACTGCCAGTATGCTGCCATAGGCATTGGGAAGGCAGACTCTTGCTCTAGGCGTGTTTATAAATCTGAAAATATTTTGGATGCTTTCTCCCTGCTTCGTATCCTGGTTCAGTGATCAGAAGGAATGTGTGAGGGGGACAGCGTTGCATCAGATGAGCCTCTGTGCCACAGGAGAACCAGGGCTGTGCTCAGGGGCCTCTGCTTCCTGGAGCTGGGCAGACAGCTGCATCCAGACACTGACAACATGAATAGATTTTTGCTCAGTATAACACAGTAAAATTTCCTAATATATAAAATGTGTCCCACACATGCATGTCTAAGGCTGGCCTTGCAGTGAAAAGCAGAAAACTGTAGTTCTATTTTACGAATACATTGGAAATGATAAAAGGATGAAGCTTGGTTGCAAGCTGTGAATTTGTGCTTAATTTGACACCTTCTCCGTTGCTTGGTGGAGCCCTGCAATGCCCCTCACTGGTTGTTTTTACCATTAAGTAAGCAAACAATATTTGAACTATTAACTACGTTCTTCTTGTTTCCATTCAGGGATGTTTGAGCTGATTAATCCTGGGCCAAGAGAAGCCTGGCTTATAAAATGGAGGCAGTTTCCTATGTTACCTGATTGTTGCTAGCATCCTAAGGGGAAAACATACCCTGACAAACAAGGCCTCTCACAGAGGAGAGTCACACCTCCTTGTCACAAATGTGCCTGTGATCACACAAATACATTTCTGTGTGGTGCATATGTGGTTCAACGAACTCTGGGATTCTGTCAAATTTTCTAAAGTTGAAAATAAAAGACTTCTTTTTAATCTTTTTAAGCAGAAAAAAAAAATGAAACCTTTTCTGACAATTTTTAATCACAGGTTAACATCCCTAAACTGAGGACTTGATTACTGGCATGAGAACAGGAAAACTGAGTAAGCCGGATAGTAAATAGTAGAACTTTGCTGACTCCTGGTACACTAAAACCACGGAGACTTACGTGGGTTAAATTAAGCCAGATTCAGAAACTAGTTCAAGAATGTTGTGACTACCTTCAGGAGTTCTTCTACCTGAAGCATTTCTTCTAAGCTCAAAAACTTTTCCCAGATATTTCTGTGACCTGCCTGAACAGTGGGCTGCCATTTTGGATCCGTATCTCACTTCCTTCTCTTCAGACCACAAGGAAAGAAATCACTCATGTTCTTTCAGTGCGTGCTTGCTAGTCACACCCACAGACAGGGTCCAGACTGAGGAGGTGTTTGGTTTAGCTCTCCACTGGCCAGGCTGTTTGAATATGGATTCTGTAGACAGCCAATCTTTCAGGAAAATAGGAGGTTTTGAACATTTGGGACAAATTAACCAGTTTGACAAGGGCAAAACAGTCCCCCCTTTTAAGATGAAGTGCTTCTTAAGTGCCGATACTGTTTCTGGCCCAGATGGAGAGTTCCTCCTCCCCTGTCTGCTCTGTAAAGGCATTGGAACCCAATGTGTGAGGAAGGGAGGCAGACACCCTGGCTCTCCTGTGGCCGGCTCTAGAGTCCTGAGTGATTGGACCATGATAACAATCTCAGTTGAGTCTGAACTTGTCCTGACCTTGGGGTTTTCCATCTTCTTTGCCATTACTTTGGGTGACTTTGGTGTCCTTCATCATCCCCCCTCTGATCACTTCAACACCTTATCTTGTATTATTTCTCCTTCAGCAATAACCATGATCTACAGCTTGACACTTCACTGAGATAGGGCCAGTTTTCATGAATATAATCAGTTACTTGCAAATTCCTGCCTCCAGGATCACTCCTGTGTTCTCAGGGAATATGGAATACTGACTACAATTGAGATGCATGGATAGATGGAAGGATGGGTGGATGGATGGATAGATAGATGGATGGATGGATGGATGGATGGACAGATGGATAGACAGATAGATGGACATATGGGTGGATGAATAAATGAATGGGTCAAATAGACAGATGTTTTCTCCTCTCAACTGTCAGATCTTTCTGTGATGGAAGCCTCATCTGCTAGACACTCTCCCTTTGACATTTCCAAGGACATAAAGCTTACCACTTTGCAAATGATGTATAGTTTGCAGAACAGTGTCAGCTGCTGCTCTATACTGTGCATCCTGGTTGTGTCTTTGTAGCATCGGAGACTGTTTACTTGTTCATCTATAGACTATCTAGCCCCTCATATGCACCTGTAAAAGGTAGAAGCTCCACAAAGACAGACTCCTTGTTTGCTTGTATTCCCTTGTGGTCTTGACTACTATCTGAATCAAAGGATGGACAAATGAATTGAGTAGGTCACCATCTGAGCTAGGCAGGTCTTCTTGGAGGCCGAGTTCATGTGCATAGTCAAGGTTTACTCAGTACCTAGCCTGGTGTCTAAGACAGAGTCAATATCATTATAACTAGGAAGCATACTGGATATCAGAGGTAAGTAGGCATATAGTAAAGCCTTTTCTAGCTCACTTGTGGGGTTTTAGGTTACTGTCATTTCTGAAACGTAACTGCTTCATTTCATAAAATGTTTAACTACTGGACTGTGCCCACTTACCTATAGTACTAGAAATTTTTTGGTTTGAATTCTAAAAAACTTAATAGTACCTGAATATGCATACATGTGTGTATATGTCTGTGTGTCTGCAGGAACCTTTGTTCTATGGTGTGTGTGTGTGTGAATGCAGTAAATGCAGAAATGCATGCTCTATGGGGTGTGTGTGTGTGTGTGTGTGTGTGTGTGTGTGTGTGTGTGTGTATGAATCAGAGGACAACCTAGGACTGTTCTTATATTTCACCTAGTTTGAGACAGAGTCTCTTTTACTATATGTGCCAGGCCCACTGGCCAATCAGTTTCCAAAACTTTTCTTGTCTCTGATTTCCTCACACCATAGGGCATCTGCATAGTTTACATGGCTTTGTGAATTTGAATTCAGGTCCTCATACTTGCATGGAAAGGACTCTACTCACTGAGCCATATCCTCACCCCACAGACTCACGCTCCCCTTCCCTTCCTCATTATCCTCTCACTCCAAGATTTGTCTGTCACTGCCCTAAACTAGGAACAAATCACAGCCACTTTAAATCTCCCAATTTAATAAGCACCAGATCTCCCAAATGTCAGAGAGTCTAGTCTTCCGATAAGTCTTTAACTCGTGGCTCGTATTTGCGACTGAGGAAAAAATCGCTCAGTGACATGAAATAGGAAGGGAGGGTTGTGGCAGCAGATGGGTTACTCACTAGGCCAAGTGGTTTGGGACCAATTTCTACCATGCAGCTGGACCACATATAAGCCTTCTGGTCTCTGGGGAACCTGCCAGAGGTCTTGAGTTCCAATTAGGTCTGTGCAGACTGCTGTTCTACAGTGAGTGGCGACTTCTTGAGCAACAAAGCGCCTCTTCTTGAAGATATTTCCAGAGTGGAAAGACCTCTAATTCCTAACAGAATGTCAGCTTCAGGATTCCAAGGCAACCTTGGTTTTGCCTTTGATTTTTCAAAGCTACCTGCCAATTCACCATGGCTATCTACTACATCAAAACAGTGTCCTTTTTCACTGATGATGGTGTTGTGCACAGAAAGACCCCTCAAAACAGGGGCTTTATGGCAAAAGAACCCTAGGACAGGAGTCAATCTTAGGTACTGTATTTTCATAAAATTTATAGTTGGTCCTAAACCCTTAGTTCTGGCATCTGAACCCTGATTTCTTCACCCAGGATCTTAGACCTTTTTCAGATTGGTCACTCGGAGCATACAGTTCAAGCTGGACCTGGTGGTATAGGTCTGTAATCAAAGATACTTGGAGGGGTTGAGGCAGAGTGGGTACTTGGGCAACTCAGTGAGACCTTGTTTTATAAATTTTAACATATGTTATTAAATATATTTTCTCTGTATTATTGTTCGGTGATATGATATTGTATTCATTCACCATGCATGAGGATTCAGGTTAATTCTCAGCACCAGAAAACATAAATCTATACAGTATTGGGGGATTGATGAATATGGGAGACCTATGCCTGATAGCTCTAATCAGATTAACCTCATCCTAGGGTTAGCTGAATAGTGGGTACCTTCGGTGGGAGGGTGGAAACAAAGTCCATATCCAACCTCTTAGAACCTGTGAGGCTAGGACTTGGACTTGAATTATTATCCTGGACTATTCTAAAATATTTAATATGACCTTAGAGCTTTTTATAAAACGGCAAACAATACACAGTAGAAGAATCAGCCCGAGAAACAGAAGAAGATCCCCTGAGCCAAAGATTATTGGTCTGTCTCAAAGTCAGATAGAGCTGCAGCTAAGCAAATTATTGCCTGGAGCTTCTAGAAGGACTATAGCCCAAAGAACACCTTGACTTTACGACTCCATAGATAGGGTCTCATGTATGTGCCAGGCTGTCCTCAGACTAGCCGTGTAGCCAAGCATGACCTTGAACTTCTAATTCTACTATCTCCACTCCTGAGAACTGAGTGATGGAGTTAGAGCTTTGTACCTGCCAGGCCCAGTTTTACACTGTAGTAGGGACTGAACCTGGGAATTTGTTCATGCTAGGTAAACATGCTATCAACTGGGTCGAATCCTCAATCTGTGACTTTAAGACTTGATTTTCAGATTGCACACCTGTCCTGCCTGCTTACAGCCACTATCCATGACAGCCATGATGACAAGCAAGCCAACTTGTATTGAGTTTACACTGGAGTTTATCCTTCTCACCTTAGGGAGGGTTTCAAGAATTAAAAATGCTGGAAAGCTGGTTCCTGAAGTTGATGTCAGTTTAAAATGACCATTAATGATTCCTTAGCATCAAAAGATAACTCTAGAGGACAAAGAATATGGATACTTTTCACATGGTGATTCATACAGCATGGTTGCATGGTCAAACTCATTCAGTCCCGTCCTTCCCTGCAAAGTTCGCCCACTTTTCCAAAAACCTGCAAGCTTCAGGAAGGAAGGTGGCTTCCCTTCTGCTCGACAGTGTTCCTATTGCCGAGCCTGCCATAAATGCTCATAAATCCTTCTCTTTGAACTGAGTAAATGAGTAAGTAATGAAATTCATAAATGGCCAGTGGCTTTCATATGGATGCAGAATTGGAAGGTGGCTTTATAATTTCTTCTAAAACAACAACACAACCTTGCCATATGATCCAAGAATCTACTCTTTGGTATTTACCCATTAAATTTAAAAACTTTTCACCACAAAATACACCCAGCTTTGTTCATAATTGTCCAAACTAGAAAATGGTCTAACTATGTAATAAACTTATTCACAGCTTTAAAAAAATAAATCAGCCATCAACATACAAAAACATAAGAAAGTACTTTGTGGTGGTTTAAATATGCTTGGCCCAGAGAGTTGTACTATTTGGAGATGAGACCTTGTTGAAGTAGACATGCCCTTGTTGGAGGAAGTGTATCTTTGTGGACATGGGCTTTAAGACCCTTGTCCTAGATGCCTGGAAGCCAGTCTTCTCCTAGCAGCCTTCAGATGAAGATGTAGAACTCTCAGCTCCTCCTGCACCATGTCTGCCTGGATGCTGCCATGTTTCTGTCTTGATATTAATGGACTGAACCTCTCAACCTGTAAGCCAGCCCTAATTAAATAATGTCCTGATACGAATTGCCTTGGTCACGGTGTCTGTTCACAGCAGTAAAACCTGAACTAAGACATTTAAATGTATGTTACCAAGGGAAAGAGACTATCCTAGTCAGGGTTCTCTAGGATAACAGAACTGTCACCCTTGAAAAGGCCTTTCATTTCCTGTGTTCTTACACACTGAACAATTCTTTCTTGTTATATGCTGCTCTTCCAAGGGTCCCTAAGTGTTCGCCCTCCACACCGGCTCAGGCTGCACTGTGTTCTCTTTCCTTCAGTACCTCCTTAACTAACTTCTTTGTTACCACAGATCCACATGAGCCACAGACTCATGCTTCCCATGGACCCATGATTGCCACAAATCTATGCTTGCCATAGATCTATGCTTGCCACAAACCCATGCTTGCCACAGATCCACATTTGCCCATCACTGTCATATGTACCCATGATACCTGATGGGTTGGAAGCTCTTGAGGGAGATAAAGACATCTTTTATATCTGAGGTCTGAATGTCCACTGTGGTTCATCACATGTGACAGATCTCCATAAATCTTTGTTGTCTAAATGGTTGAAATAAAAAACATGACAGTGTTTTGTAACCTCTGCCCAGCTCTGCTCAAACTTCCCCACCTTTTCTTTTTAAAGTTACTGCACCTCTTTCCTCTCCTTTCTTTATGTAGCTCCCTGTATCCCATACTCTTTGCTTCCAGTTCTGAGGGGAAGAACAGTAATTTCTGTTCTTACCTAAGATAGTCTCCAGCTTTGAGAGTCTGGAAGACATTATGGTGGCTACTTAAAACAGGGTGTCTCAGAAGTGTACTAGCCTTGGTGTTGACATGACTATTTGGCTTTTCCTACTTGTTTTGGGCTCCTTCATTTTATTCTTCATCATTCTGAATTGTATTTGCAATTTAAAAATGAACCATATCCTTCTGGAATGATTTACCATGCCCATGTGCTCAGGCAATAAGAACATACAGGAACTACTTTGGGGATACATGATTGGTGGTGAAGTATGGGATGTAACTCCTTGGGAACATTGAAGGACTGAGGATTCCAAGTAGGGACACTACTTTTAATAGCCAGTGAGACATAGGAAGCAATCATGTTGAAGGGTGTGCAGACATCTCCTTGTGAGGCTTCTCACGGCAAAGTCCCTGCTTCCTCCTGTTATAGATAGCTGCTCAACCCCTCATCAAAATGTCATATTGCCTACAGTCTTTTCTTCTAGTCATTCTGCAAATGTCTTTTCAAGGTATTCAAAAACAGTAGTCAGTTGTAATATTTGGTTTTGATAATTTTGATGTTTTTAGCTCATTTGCAACCAGATTTTAGTAAGAAAGGGCCTTTGGGAGAAGGGCTGGGAAGAGTTGCAAAGGCTGGGTAGAGTTAGACATCAATCTGAGAAAGCAAAGTTGAAGACCCATTGATTTCTGTTAACGTGCTTGATTCTGTGGTCCTAGAGTGCTGTGGGAAGTGAGGAAGCTTACATTCCTGTCACTCAGAGATGCCTCAGCATCTAAAACAAGGACCATGATGAAGAATGAGTCTGATATGTATGCAAACAGCTGGGGTGGGCTTTCCGTGATAGGATGTGGTTGATGTGCCACTGCTGGTGTGAAACTCTGAAAGCAATTGGAGTGGAGAACCTGGAGCTCTCCCAGAGAGAAGAGATGCAAACAGCTCACTGCTGACAGTTGGGGAGACAGCAGATGTGTGGGATGCGACTCCAGAGAGCAGACTGGGTCTGGTAGGGGTGAAAGGGATTCCAGACTCTTATAAGGAGTGAATTTCTCTGACAGGATATGATAGATGCCTTTTTTACTATAGGTGTACAAGGAGCCATAGGGGTCAGGGCCAAATATCAAGGGACTGGAGAACTTGGGACAATCTTTTAATTTTATATTCTTGCAAGGAGGGCTCTGCAAGTGACCTAGGCAAGATCTCAAGGACAACATTCAATCTCATCAGAAACCAGCCACACCAGCTGCTTAAGGCACTTGAAACGGTCCATACTTTAAAAGTCAGACAATATGAATTCCAATCCAGACTCCTCTGGATGCCATCTGAAGTAACTGAGGAGACTGGGGCTAGAAAAGTTAATTAGCTTGTTTAGGTTGTGTGAATGGAAGGGAAAATGTTTTGCATGCATACTACACAGTAGTTGCTCAATCCAAGTCAGTTTCCTTGATGCACTGTGTGCATCAAGGCATTTGTGTGACCCTGCCTCTTGAGTGCATTACATATAAGGATTTCAAACTTCTAAGGCTTCATTAATGCATGAAGTGCATGCAGGCTACAGGAATGAGGAAGATGGTCGAGCCAGGGTCCCAACCCAGCACTGTGGCCTCACTAAATAGTGTATCATTGTGTTGCTTCAACCATGTGAGAATAATGTACAAATGGAGGGTCGCTCCATCTCAAAATACCTCTGCCTTCTCTAGAGGCATTCTTCAAGCCACTACTTGCTATTACTCTAAGAGGTAAAAGCAGTAACTTCAGATAGGTCTCCATGCTGATACAATGTTTTTAACCCTTAAAATTTAACTCTCTCTGTGTGCATATATGTGTGTGTGCGTGTGTAAGCAAATGCCATTGGATGGGTATTTTTATTCAAGGTTCTTTGCAAGGGAAATTCACACTTTTAATTAATTTAAATTTAATTTAAATTTAATTTAATTCACACTGCTGAGCCATCTCTCCTTAACTTGTTTATTTTAGACAAGCTCTCATGAGCCTTGGGCTGGTTTTGAACTCACTATGTAATGAGGGCTGTCCATGAGCTCCTGGTCTTCCTGTCTCAGCCTCCTAAATGTAAGGATTACAGGCATGAGCCATCATTGCTGGCCATTTTAATTCTTTACTAAGATTGAAAGACAAGCTTAAACATTTAAAATCTATTTTCAGCAGAACATAGGGCTGACTTTTTTTTCTGATAAACTTTAACTACAAATTTTCATATCTTCCTTACTTTGTAATAAAAATGCTTGCCTGTTTGTGTGTCTATATGCCTGCCTTTCTCTCTCCTTTGTCTTCCTACAGAAGTAGCAAACAGTTTTCTTTTCCCTTGCTTTCTAAATCTTTGCTTTTAGCTGTATTTTATGGACACAGTCTGTAAACAGATTTAAAATAAATGTAGCCTGGCACCGTGGTGCACACCTTTAACCCAGAACTCAGGAAGCAGAGGCTGGTGGATCTCTGTGAGTTCTAGAATAGCCAGGGCCATGTAGAGAGACCCTGTCCCAAGCTAACTAACTAACTAACTAACTAACTAACTGCTAAACTAAATGCTAAGATGGTTTCATTGTCCTTTTCTTATCTACTTTATGAAATGTATTGATTACTGGAAAGCATTTTATAGGTTGGGATTTGGCTCCTTGCATAAACTCATACTGCGTTCAAGAGTCCTGTTTACAAAGTATTGTTCCCACTACAAATATAAGCAATTTTAAAATCTCATTTATGTAAATACTAAAGATAAACACCATCTTGATTTTCCTGTTTGTTCCAGAAATTTTTGAGGCACCTCTGAGTTTTATCTTCATGTTCTCCCCCTTGTGTCCTGTTGTAAACCTTGATCCCCACACTGTAGCATGTAAACCTAGTGTACACAGCTCAGCTGACCTCATAGTTTAGGTTCAGTGGCTGTTCCAAGGTTAGGTTGGTTTTATTTTGATACAAATCTCACTATGTAGCTCAGGTTTTGCCTGAGCCTTCTCAGTGCTGGGATGCTAACTGTATCCTACCATCATTTAAAAGAAATTTGGAAAAAGAAACAATTAAAGGCCACATATGTTTAATGACATTAATTTTTGTTTTTCTTGTGTAAGAGTAGGGGTACCAGTAGGGACATGCAGGGTCTGTTATAGCTTTGGTTCTTAGCAAGTCATGTGATAGTCATTCTCAGTACAAAAGCCCAGGAAAATGTGACTGGATTCAGACAGCCTGAGGAGGGGAGTTGGTTATCCAAAATGAGGTCAAAGGGCCACAAGCAATTGGAGGTGCCTGGTCAAGACCACTGAACTAGATCCTTGTAGAGAGATTAGAATATTTGATGGAATATTGGACCAGGTAAGTCTCCAAGTTCTCTCCATTCCTGAGAGTCTATACAATCCTAATAAAACATCTGTCCTATCCAGGGACTGAAACACTCAGATAGGATTGTTTTCAAAGTCCTCGACCCTCGTAACCACAGAAGTTCTTGTCTTTTAGGACTTCATTAGCCTAATTCCACACAGGTTTTTTTTTTAATGGAACTTTTATGTATTTAATTCAAAACATGCTGAGAGGCCAAATCTCTGCTGGACTTAAGAATGTAACTAGTAAAAAGACCACTGCACAGAGTCTGCCAAGCATTGAGGAAGTAAAGTCTCTGACAACAAATCTAGTGGAAGAAACTGTAGAGATGGAGTTTGTCTTACTTTTGATAGGAACATAAGGCTTTCTTCACACTCTTGGAAGACACCGCTATTCACAAACGAGAAGAACCTTCTTCCTGTGGCAGCCAACCAGGACACTCCCTTTTTCTCTGGGACCTCCATGCAAAGAGAGGCCTCTCATGGTTATTGTCCTTTGGCAGCCAATGAAACTATAAATTCCACTGGAAAACCAAAAACCCAACAATGGGGTCTCCAAGGAAATATCGAGGTGCCATAGCATGGCAGTCACAAAGTCAGGAGAGCTAGGCATATGCCATATTTTCCTCATCTGGATTGTTCTTTCTCCATCATCTACACCCTAGTCAAGGCATACAAATACAAGTGAACAGGGTTCCTTTCCAGGAGGCCTAAGAAGAAGCCCAAGGGACAGAGAACTCACCTGCCCATTCCTTTTGTAAAGTGAAGAGTAATTTTGCCAAATGGGAGGTGATTCCTGTATCTCTTTCTTCTAAGTATTAAATACAGTCACAGAGCTGTGCACACATGTGCACATACATGACCCAGGTAAGTCTGTGGAAGTCACATTTCCTTCTTGGAGTGTATGAAATCTAGAGAATAGTCATGGGCTTCCTAGAGATCTCTAAGCTACCTGCTATTCCTGATTGAAGGATAGATCCTCTTCCTGTGGCTTTAGGATGACTTTCTCTCCAAACATCTTTTAGTGTCTTACACCTGCCCTGTTTGCTCCATCTGCGTAAGGAGCTTCTCTGACACAGGGCTCTACTCACCAGAAGCATGCTTCCTCTTCAATAATCAGCAGGTAAATATTCTTCACAGGTCAGATCAGCTTCCCACACCCTTAAAAATGTCCACACTTGGCTGTAGGAGTACCACATAACCTTTCTGAAAGAAAGCATTTTGCATTGTTCTAACCAACAGTCAACATTTCAGCTGTGCAGTGATGGACATAAACACGTCTCCTTTTTTGCATCTTTTTCTCTGTATACCTATATTACATATACAGGTATAGCCTCAAGATTAATAAATATTCTTTCTTAAATGAAAGAAGGGAGGAGTGAGCACACGAGTGGAACCTGTAGACTCATCTCTGTCACTGTTATCAACTAATTGATGCTCACATCTCTGGGTGTTTGTTTTCTTCCTATAAAACAAGGATAATAATACCCAGGCTTTATACTTTTTATCAAAGTCATATGAAATATGACTCCTGTGGCAAACTTTAGGATCTCAAAGATTGGTGAAATAAAATGGCTATATTTTCAAACATTCAGCAAAATTTCTTATTTTCCTTCACTCGGGAAACATCCTAAGCACCCCTCCCCCTTTCTCCTTATCCTTTTTCTCCTTCATTTTCTTTCTTTCTTTCTTTCTTTCTTTCTTTCTTTCTTTCTCCTCCTCCTCCTCCTCCTTCTTCTCCTTCTTCTCCTCCTCCTCCTCCTTCTTCTTCTCCTTCTCCTCATCCTCCTTCTTCTTCTTCCTCCTCCTCCTCTTTCTCCTCCTCCTCTCCTCCTCCTCCCCTTCCTCCTTCTTCTTTCTCCTCTTCCTCCTCTTTCTTCTCTTCCTCCTCTCCTCCTCCTCCCCCTCCTCCTTCTTCTTTCTCCTCCTCTTCCTCCTCCTCTTCCTCCTCCTCCTCTTCTTCCTCTTCCTCCTCCTCCTTCCTCCTCCTTCCTCCTCCTCCTCCTCCTCCTCCTCCTCCTCCTCCTTCTTCTCCTTCTCCTTCTTCTTCTTCTCACTAGAACTCTACTCTTTGGTACTTTTCTCCTAAATCTTCCACGTCTGCTGAGCACAAGCCTTACAAAAATGGTAATACTGTATTGCATTTGTATGTTATTAGTAAGGTATACATTGTAGAGTGGTACTGGTCATGTGTTTGTATCAACAGTAGACGGTATTAAAAGCTGTACATATTTATAGGATGGATTACATGACAATGAAAACACATGATCGATAATGTTCACAGAAATATGGCTGAATCTAGCAAACATGTTCCATGTAAATGTGCAATACTGAGTACATATTGCTTGGTTCCATTCATACAGTGATAAAGGAATAGAATTCATTTTGGTGTTGGAATAACCCTTTGGTATTGGTTATACATTTGATATTGGTTAAGCTTGATTGAAAAAGCTGTGAGATGAGGAATTTCTCATGTTATTCTGGATGCTGGATATCTGTATATACTCAGTAGGGAAAAATTCACCGTGGTATTGAGCAGCACACTCTTCTGGGAATATGTTGTACCTTGGATTACTTTCTAGTACTATGCAAAAAATACCATAACCAAAAGCACAAGGATTTTCTGTTTGGGCTTATGGTTCCAGAGGTATAAAAATCTGTCATAGTGGAAAGTCATGGCAGTGAGTGTCTGGCATGGTAGTGGAAACAGGAATCTGAGAGATCACATCCTTAACCACAGTTACACAGCAGAGAGAGAGAGGGGGGGGTAGGGTATCTTAGTTACTGTCTAGTGGTATAGAGATAACATGGACAAGATAACTCTTATAAAAAACACTTAATTGGGGGATTGCTTGAAATTTCAGCGGTCCATTATCATCAGAGAGGGAAGCAGACAGGCATGGTGCTGGAGCAGTAGCTGAGGGCTTTACATATTGATCCACTGGCTGCAGGTAAATAGAAAAATACTTTGGGCATGGGCTTCTTTTTCCCCTAATTTTATCTCCTTTATTTCTTTTTTTTTCTATCTTTTTAAATTATCAAATCATAATTTTTACTTTTTAACACGGGGTTATAAACACAAAAATGCAGGATGTGGGGAAGGGGATGACATAGGAGCATAGGTGTTCAGGGAAAGTACAGAACAGGGTATCATCTGGGTGAAGGTTCAGGGGTCAGATTACTGTGACTCTGCCTATGATTCACTTGTCCTTATCTAAGTTGGTACTATCCGCCAAGGCTGCCTATTTACAAGGTCTATGACTACTCAGGCTGGTAAATTTCCACAAAAGCTGCCTGTTTACAATAGCTTATAGCCATCTGTTTCAGTGTTTTTCCATAGAGACCCAAGACTGTGTTAGCAGGCATGTATGTCAGGCTTATTGCTGACTTTAGGCTTATGGCTGATTTTAGGCCTTCAGTGTATAAGCAGGGCTGCCCCTGACATCTCCTCCCTTCTCCAAGTATAGAAGGTCTGTGGCGATTCTAATATTGCCAAGGCGGGGATAGAGGCCTGATCTCCAGTAATTAAAGGGGACCATGTAATAGCGCCGGTCCTCCTGTCATTGTCCAATGAGGCATGAGGGCCATACCTGGGCATGGGCTTTTAAAACCCCAAAGCTCACCCACAGTGATACACCTCTTTCAACAATGTTACTCCTATTCCAATAAGGCCACCTTCTTATCCTTCCCAAATAGTTCATCACCTGGGGATTAAGCATGCAAATATATGAGTCAGTTAGGGCCATTCTTATTCAAACCACCACAAAAGGGGAGGTTTTAACATCTCAAATCTCATCCCTTGGTTACAGACTTCCTTCAGTAGGGCCACATTTCCTAAACCTCCTGAAACCACAACTCCAACTGACAACTAAGTATTCAAACACTGGAGCCTAGGGAGGACATTTCTCATGTAATCCACCACATGCCTCAATAAAATGTTTATGAATTGTTTTTTTTTTCTTTTCAGCACATTCATGTGTGTGGCATTTGACATGCGTGTGTGGGAATATGTGTGTGTGTGTGTGTGTGTGTGTGTGCGCGCGCGTGCATGTGTGTAGGCCAGAGGTTGATAACAAGTATCTTCTTCTATCACTTTCCTTGTCTACGGAGTCAAGGTGTTTTAGTTGAGCCCAAAGCCCATCCATTCCATTAGTCTAGCTAAGGACTTTGCCTTAGAGACACACTGTCTCTGCCTCCTGAGTGCTAGGATTACTGGTGGGTTACCACACCCATTTAGCATTTGCATAGATGCTATGCATCCAAAGTTCCTTCTGCATGCCTTTATGGTAAACTGTTTATCCACTGAACCTCCATAGCCCCTATGCTTTCCCAAACATGATTTGATATAATCACTACCTCAACTCTGGGGAATTGCTAGCACAGGAACATTTGGCCCCATTTTAGAGAATAAGATGATATTTAGAGAGTAAACACCTTCATAGAACACATATCTGTGGGAGGCTGACAGAAGGCAGATATCATCCTTGCAGCCATCTTGAGCCATATACCCTGATAAGAGATTTGATTACAATAGCCTGCAACAGCTGAGCACACTCTGATAACATCTTGCTTTAGATACCCAGGATCTTCTTCCCTTGGGTGTGTGAGACTTAAAGGTGTGATTTAGAGCTGAGGCTTAAGGGCGTGACTTAGAGATCAGATTTAGAGACAAGCCCTAAGGGCATGACTTAATGGCGTGACTTAGAGGCGTGGCTTAGAAGTGAGATATATAAAAGTCGAGAGGCAGACAGAACAGTACAACTTGGAGTACAACTTGGAACTAGGAATTAGGTTAGACAGTACAACTTACAGTACAGTTCAGTACAACTTGGAACTTGGAATTAGGTTAGAGAGTACAATTTACAGTACAACTTGGAGTTAGTTATTAGGCATTAAGACAGCACAACTTGGAGAACAACTTGGAAGTAGGAATTAGGCATTAGGAGAGTACAACTTGGAGTTAATTATTAGGCAGTAGGCACTTAGCACTTGGAAGAAGAAACTTGGAACTTGGAGGCATTAGGGACTAGGAACTAGGGACTAGGAACTCAAGACTTGGGACTTGGAGAGAAGAAGAGAGACTGAAGAATAAACAGGATTGAATCACACTCTGTCTGGTCTCCATTCTTCGAGTCCATCCTCACACTCTCTATTGCTGAACCCCGACCAGTAGACTGGAGTAGCTTGGGGCGGTGTGGGCTCTAACAGTTTAGCCCCCAAGGCTTTGGCAGCATGGGTTCCAACATTGACAGAACGGTCTGAGACATTTTGGCCCCCAAGTGTGGGGCAGCTCAGGCCGCAACACATATCTATAACACACATTCCAACTGAGATTAAAACCTAGGTATTCTTGGTATAGACCTCTTTCTGATAGATTACAACATCCTCACTAGGCAACAAGGCACTTTGGAAATGTACACATCTAGAGACTCAGAAGTGGAGTGAATGATAAAAGGCTTAGGCAGTGGCTTAAAATCTGAAGGATTTGTTTTGGAGAGACTTCCTGATAGACACCAAAGCCCACACGATGGAGGTGGCCATTTGATTCAAAATCCCTCTTTCTCCTTGAAATGAGTAAAAAGGGATGTGTGATGAAATGGTCTGGTTGTTGCACCACATCCTACATCGGTTCCTAGAGCTGCATAGGGAAGAGATCCAAGTAAGTCCCAAAGACAGGAGCAGTGATGTTGAAGACGTAGACAAGGCAGGACACATTCTAGCACATGTTAAGCATCTGGAGCCATTCTAGCATAGCCAGCCAAGCTCCCGATGCGTGGATTCTGTCTGCGCTCTTCAGTTCCATATCCCATGTGCTAATCCTTGCAATGGGAAGGCAGAGCCCTGGCTCACACCTCATCACCCAGATCTTAATAGGGGAGAAGAGATTTAGCAAGGCTCTTTCAAAACACAAGGGGCTTAGTGATCGACGGGAAGAAAAAGGTTCCAGATGTAAGTTCACTGCAGGAGTGGTTTAGTTCACAGGAACGTTAGCTACAGGCTTCCACAGATTCACAAGGCACATAAAGGGGAAGAAATGATAGGAGGAGTTTGCTTCTGAAGGCAGAAAATGAGATTTTATTTAAAGCATCTAGTTTGACCCTATCAACTACAGGACTAGAGCCTTAGCCTTTCTATCTTACAGACCAATGAATTCCATTTAAATGATCAGCCATATGACCTTGGGTGAAACATCCCCTTTCTGACCATGGACCACACGGATGCTGTGCTGGTGCACTGGGACCAGTGATCATGGCCCTGGTAGATTTGATAGTGTCTCCTAGCAACCAAAACTTGTTTGTGGATGGGAAATAGAGAAACAAGTTGGAGGGCTCACAAAAACATGTTCTACCACAAACATTCCACACTGTTTTTTTTTTTTTGCAAAGCAACAGACATTCACCTCAAGATATCTGACATTTCACATCTCTATCAAACCCTTATTAAAGATAAATGATGCATGCTATTTTTTTGGCTCCCTCTTTTTTTTAGGAATTAAGACTTTTATTTGCTTCAATATTGCTTGATTTTATTACTATTTTCTGAAGTTACATCACGCACGGCAACTTGACTTGGATTCATTTTCTGCATGTTAGCTGTTTTGAAGAACAATATATGATTATATATATATATATATATTAGAAAATGGATATTTTAGTTAGGGTTTTATTGGATATTATTTTAATAGGGTTTTAATGGATATTATTTAGGGTTTTAGTTTCCAAATAAAAGACCCCCAAATCTGTATTTTGATTTTCTTCACACATATTTTTTTCAAGTCTTCATGTCTCAAAAATGTTTCCCATGCTAAAGAAAAACATGCCAACATCCCTCACCAACATTTTACCATCAGAGTTCATATCCCTTTCACACAAACGTTCTAATCTGCCAGGTTTGCAATGTACTTCCAGCAGCCTGTTGTGTGTGTGTGTGAACATCCATCTTCTGTTTGGAGTAGGACACCGGAGCATTTGTCTGTAAGTCTCACATACCTCAGAGTTCATGCTTGTTCTCTGGATGGTTTCAATCAGCATGACGGACACAAAGGCTTTGGCTGCTGAAAGTGGGTTCTCCTCCGGTGGACCACTGCTTATTTTGGACCTGCTTCTCCTTTGTGGGCTCATATTTTATCAAGTGCATAATTTCCTATCAGCTTCAGACACCAACGTCACCAGCTCAGTAAGAGTGGGGAGGCTGGGGCTTTGACAGTGGTAAATTTGACCACGCTTTAAAAAACACCAATCAACATACACCATGCGCCGCTGCCACGCAGGGGGAGACTTATTTCATGGTTTCGACTTTATGGCCTTAGATTTCAGCATGACATGATGGATGCAAAAGGGAAGTGCATTTGCACGATAAGATGGGGATAATTTGTACTGGGAAATTATTTGAAATTGTGATAAATAATCCGTGGCACACAATAACAGAGAAAGTTCAGACCTCGGACTGGATTATATATGTTTGTGTCTCATAAACAAGGTAGAAAATACATTTTTTAAAAAGCTGTATTTTCAAAGCCCTTTCACGTCCAAGCCACCCTCGTTAATAACCATAAAGAAACACATTTCCAAGCCCAGCCTCACATTAATCTCCCTGCACGTGACCTGATGGTGCACTTTGAGGAGGATGAATGGAAGGCAGTTGCTTTTGTGAGTACTCTGTGCTTTTTCCCATTTCCTTGGTAGGTAGCTTGGAAATTCAGAGTTTGAGGGGCCAGCAGAAAGATTCAGTGGGGAAAGACACTTGTCACCAGGCCTGAGGATCTGAGTTTGATCCCTGAGTCCCACTTGATGAAGAAAGAGAAAGAACTCTTACAAGTTATCCTTTGACCTTCATGTGTGTATATGTCAAGAGTATACATACATATACACATATGTACATACATACATATATACATACATACACACATCAGTTAATACATTTTTTTTCAAAGAAAAAATTATGGACTCTGGGAGAATAATAGAAATCTAATAAAATTAAAAATGTCTCAGAAATATTCGACTTTTGTGGTTTATCAGTAAAATAACGATAGAATAAAGAGATATGGGGTTTTTTTTTTCCTTCCTTCTTCCTACACTTAGAGAAGTTGGAGTTTCTGTTCTGACTCATGAACCATGCCATTATTTCTGTAAGTTACTGGAGGAGACTTGTCAGGACTTTTCCTTCTGGAAGCCTGTGCTTATAAATGTTATAGAGTTGGCTTTTCCAACAGGGGGAGGTTATCCAAGGGTTGGTGTATGGGGGAATGGCTGTTTACAAGGAAGAATATGAGGATTCCTCCAGAGGGAAACAGGGACATGGATGGGGAATGAGAATGGAGGATGGGGGCTGGAGAAAGATAAGCTAAACAGAGTCAATCGGTGGCAGCCTATCTCTCTAGAAGGCTGTGAATGGTGAGCAATGATCAAGCCAGATTCCTGGCGGTTGGACAGTGTGGGACATTGGGAGATGTAAGTGAAGGTTCATTTGTGGTCAAACGCCTTCAGCAGAGAGTCCATTGAAAGGACATTTGTGGTCAGCCATCTGCCCTGTTGCTTGCCAATAGTAGCAGAAATGACCCAGTAGAATGAAGGAGCAGTGGTGATCATGGACACCATCATGATGGATGGGAGCATGCGAGAAACCCATCTGGGTACCACATTCCCACTGCCTCCCCTCGGCCATGATAGCTCTCCTCCCATCTGTTGATTATGTGAAAGCTCTGGGTCAAATTTTGCCTCTGGAAGAGATTCTTTTACTAAAAGCCAAACTTGAGAAACCACTGATTGGGTTTAATCTCTAGAGTTTTGGGAAACAGAAAATTGAGGCAGAAAATGACCATTCCTTATCTGTCCAGAGGGCCACTGAGGGAGGATCAGGATACTATGAAAGAGGTGGAGGAGAGACACTTAGAAAGGCAGGTGACGTCATCTTGATCTCTCAAGGTTATTATTATTATTGTTATTATTATTATTTATTTATTTGAAAATTATTGATTGCTTTAAAATTATGTGTGTCTATTTGTCTGTACATGCACTATGTATGTATGGGTACCCACAGAGGCCAAGAGAGGATCAAGTACTATTTATTACCCACTGAGCCATATTTCCAGCCCCTTTATCCTTATTTATTGGAGACAGAATCACACTATGTAGTCTAGGCTGGCCTCAACTTCTGGCAATCTTCTACCTCTGCCTCCAGAGTCCTGGGATTACAACCATGAGCCACAGTGCCCAACTCTTCATGGCTTGTTATTAGGGTCAGGAAACATTAAGTGTATGAAGTAACTTAGTACACACCCAAGTTTTATTTCCTCTGGCGTTACGCCGCTGAGTAAGCTTATTCAATGTGTCTTTATTAAGCACTTACAACTATTGTATAATCTGTTTTGAGTGACCAGAAAAAAGCTGACACAATAGAATTCCTATGTCAGGGAACTTAGGGTGAAATGTTTTGGAATCGAAGTTTACAAACAGACAAAAAAAAAAAAAAAAAAAAAAGAAAAGAAAAAAAAAAAAGAGGTGACTTCTCAGAGGCCATTGTGCATCTGGATGCCATCATGCTCTGGAGGATGGAGTCACCTGTTAGTGGAAGACAATGAAAGAACCCATCAATCTTGTAAGAGAGGAGGACTGAACCACACCCTAAAGAACCACTGACTTTGTCCATAGTCTGGAATCCTGGAGTTAGAAGATGGTCTGAGAGACTGCAGTCCGACTGATATCCAACTGTAGAAACCTCCTGGGTGTTAACAACATGGATCATCTGCTTAAGTTCCCCCAGCTTCTGGACTTCATGGAACCAGGCAGAGCCTGAGTTTGTTGTTGTGGGAAATGGGGGAAAGGGGTATCTCATCATCTACCAAGGAGGGAAAAGTTACCGGGAGACTTGACCCAGACCTATTAGACAATGCTGTGAAACACGTGGAGATGTGTTTGGTGTGGTTAGTGGTTAGGTCATGACCAGTGATATGATTATTTTCCAGTATCAGGGAGGAGGTGGGAAAGCCACTGTTCACATGGGGCTGTGAGGAGGGAGGTGCTGGCTTTGTAAGTGGGATTCAGGATTGGATGCTATATCTAGATGTTCAGCTTCACCCACTGTCCACAGATGTGAGCTTGCCTCTGTCCCTTCTTTGTTCAGTGTCCCTTGGCTTTAAGCAATATTGATTTTTATTTGGGTCTGGGTTAATCCTTGTTGGGGGGGGGGGCTGTCAGAATGGGAACATTGTAAGATACCTATCTCTTTACCCATTACATGCCAATAGCAACCCCTGCCCCCAAGTCCTGTGTCAATCAGACTGTCCTCAGATACTTCTGAGTGTCTTGTAGGGAACAAAGCTGACATGCCTGAGAACCACTGACCTAGCCATTGTCTCTGTTCTTTTCTTCCACTGCAGCTTCCCTGCTCTGTGCATCATGGCTCAGCCCAGCAGCAGCTCACAGCTGGAAAAGGCTCCCAGGATTTCACCAAGAACACATAATAACACAATCCAAGCCTGCCTCCCCCTCCCCTAGTTCCCATGGCTATACAGTGTTTCTCTTTCAGCTTTCAGCTCTGGGAATTTGTCTTTTCTCTCTCCCCAAAGCTCTCAGGGCGACCAACCGAAAATAATTACCGTCGTCTGTCTACCCGGAAGCTGTCGGACAATCACAAGGTGAATCTGTCCCCGTACAGGTTGAACTGATTATGTACCCCCCTGTGAAAGATGAACAGAGTTTATACTTTCACCTTAATTTCGGGGAGGTTCTCGTTTCTATTTTCTTTTGTAGCTGCTGGAGAAGCTCGCTTTCTTTGTTGTCTTCATATCCTGTCATCGTTTTCCTGGTGTCACTTAAAATAATCATTGGGAATTTCGAGAAGGGTTTTCAGGGACAGGAGAGTCTTAATGAGGTCACCTGGGTCAGGTGGTCTGACGGCATTATTAATTTTTTTGTTAATTGGCTAGTGAGACAGCTCGGCAGAGAGGGTAAAGGTGTGGCCACGTAAACCTGAGGACATGAGGTCAAACCCCAGAATGCACGCACATGAAGGAGTAAGGGAGTGAACTGACTGCAAAAATTGTCCTCTGATCTCTGTACACACGTGGTTGCAAACATGCACATTCCCATCACACACACACACACACACACACACACACACACACACGCAAAAGAAAAAATTTACATTAACTCGAAGCATAGTCTATCTCCAGGAAAACGATCTTATGTTTGCGCATGCTCTGAGAGCTTTTAGCAGGCAGCTGTTAGGATATCCAGGCCACTACTGACGTTCCCTGTGGCACTGTGTGTCCGGAGGAGTTGTTGAAGACAGCTTACAGTGGACGCCTCCAGCAGCTCTCGAACATTTTTTTTTTTTTTAAATCGGGCTGAAGTGAGAACAGAAGGACTCCTTGTCTTTCTGTCTTGCTCATCTTCCTACCTAGCCAGACGCGCATGCTCAGAAACCCTCTCTCCCAACTTCCAAGTACTTCCTTGATTCCCTTCTTGCCTCAGCCTGGACAGAGCTGTTGGTCAAACAGATGTGTGGCTTTTGTCTATGGATTTAATTAGTTGGCCATTTAAAATATCAAAGGAAGAGATCCAAAGCAATTAAATCCTTCAGTAGAACAAAATAAAATTATGAAATGTTTATTTTTACTTTATAAGTGTCAGCTTCATTGTGAGTGGTTGTGGAAATATCAAAGGGTCCAAAATAATTTAAAACTTAAGCATAGTTTAAATAATCAGAAATAGTCTTTATTAAAGATTCGATCTCCCTGTCCTATCTCTCGTTCTTTCCTTCTTCCCACGACTTCCTCCGTAGTTTGTATGCATGTGTGCTGTGCCGTTTTAATCGGACAAACTTGCTTCAATTCTACCTCTTAAATGCAACTTTTACCAATCACTTAATTTTTAAGATTTATTTATTTTACTTATATGAGTACACTGTAGCTGTCTTCAGACACACCAGAAGAGGGCATCAGATCCCATTATAGATGGTTGTGAGGCATGTGGTTGCTGGGAATTGAACTCAGGACCTCTGGAAGGGCAGTCAGTGCTCTTAACCGCTGAACCATCTCTCCAGCCCACCAATCACATTTTTTTTTTTTTTTTTTTTTCATTTCACCAACCGGTCTGAACCACCCTTCTGAAGGGTGGGAGAGAGCGTTCAGTTTACAAAGTGCTTGCCAGAGCAAGGAAGGCAGAGACAGGTAGATTCCTAGGGCTTACTGTACAGCCTGCCTACCTCACTCAGGGAGTCCCAGGCCAGTAAAAGCCACGTGTCAAAGAGCAAGATGGATGGTGCCGGAGGAACCACACTGGAGGCAGTTGTTTGGCTTCTGTACATACGTGCACACATACCCATCCACATGTGCACCAACACAAGTGTACATACATTAAAGGGGAGAAAAACACCCTCTTGGATGGCGAATCATGATTTTTTTAAACCTTTGCTCATCTGTTGGATGTCCAGTTAATTTCCTATGTTTATACCCAAGTAGTAAACATTTTTCTACGTAAGTTTCTGCCTGAGCTTCTCTTTAACTCCGTTTTCATCTGTGTAAATATTTTTGTTATAAATTACATAGAGGGAGATCTAAGTTTTATTTTTTTAGGAGATCCAGGCCAAGGGTTTTTTTTTTTTTTTAAAGAACTTTCTGCATATTATGAAATCATTTTTCCACATAATTTGTACCAGTGTGTACTTCTCAGAGACCAACAGTGTCTGGCATGGCGTTCTTTTGCCAAAATGAGCCATTTCAACCTTTAAAAACTTAGATCATTTGGTAAACAAGAAAAAGTCTCACTGAGAAATTTGATTTTCTAGAAATTACTGGTAAGGTTTGTACACTTATTTGCATTAATACCTTTTATATTTAGTACATAGTCTTTACTTTTTATTTAATAATGTTTATATGTGTTGTAAGTTTAGATTTTTGCTGTTTTTTTTCTTTCATTGAGATACTGAGTTTTTTTTTCTCAAGGTTAATATGTATATATAACATATGTATACTTCCTGATTTTCTGTCTTTTTTACACTTATTTAGTATGTGTGTATGTGTGAGCACACAGCAGCATGCCATTATACATGAGGAAGCTAGTGGACAATTGGTTCTTTCATTCCACCCTATGGGTCCTTGAAATTAAATTCAGGTCATCAGACTTGGTAGCAGGCACTTTTACCTTCTCAGCATCTGGCTGACCCTTTATTTGTTATTTTAAATTCATGTTTCTAGATAGTCTCAAAGATTTCCTTACTCCATAATCTTTGTGTGTGTGTGTATGTGTGTGTGTAACTTTTACAGATGGCATGTGATCACACGTTTCCAAAATATTAGTAAGAATTTGCTTTCTATGTTGTTTCCCAGTCCCCCGCATTAGCTCTACTTCCACTGGGTAAATTCTTACACTGTTTCTCTTCTCTGAATTTTATATGGGTTCTTGATACATCTAGTGGTTGATATTGAATATAGATTTAGAGTTTGGTGCATTGGGGTGGGATTTGTGGTAAGGTGAACTTTCCTTTTATGGGTGGTTAGCTATTGTACTGAGAACTGCTACAATGTAATTTTTGCTTTATTGGACAGATGGTGTCTGAATGTAGCTTTTAAATTAATGTCATTTTCCATCATGTGTCCATCCTTTCACTTTCCATTCACCTCTCGGTTTAATTTTTGAAGCAGTGTCATGCTGCCCATACTTGCAGCATAGCTGTGGTGGTTTTGTGCTTCTGACTCTCTTGCTTCTACCTTCCATATTTTGGGACTCCAGGTGTACAGTGCCACATTCACTCTGCAGGGTACTGGGGTCCAAACCCAGGACTTCATGCATGTTCAACCATCACTCCACTAACTGAGTGACATCTCCAGCACCTATCCATCTCTTTTCCATTTCATCATGAGATCTGATATTTACAAGTTCCAAGACTCCATAGGGTTTTGGAATGCCAACAGACACCCTCCTCCTCTGGTACCCCATCATATGTTAAGGCTGAATATATATATATATATATATATATATATATATATATATGATATATATATATATATATATATATATATATATATATATATATATATATATATCACAGCAGATGCTCCTGCTTCTTTGCATCTTGGCCTTAGCACTAAACTCATGGCAACTATTTCTGTGAAAGTAAATGTCTTTGACACAGAGAAAGAGAGTCATCTTAAACACACACAAAGTGAGTTTCACCTTTTTGCATTTTCTGCGGGTGTGCACACCATTCGTTAGGCAATGGTGAGATGTATGTGGGTTTGTAGAAACTGATGTCCTGATGGTTAGGTCATCCAAAGGAGGGGTGAATGTGAAGGAGCTTGTCCTCCTATTGGTCAGTCTGGGGGTTGACAATACACTCTACACCAAACTCCAAAAATTTGGGTAGGATTGAGTTTTTGCTATACAAAGTGTACTCTGGCATTGTTATAACCTGTTCATGTACTGGCTTTCTCTTTCCCTCCTCGCTTTCCCTCTTGCTGGTCTTATCTCTGATCTCTCTAACCTATTTTCAGAGTAATTCACAATCTTCAATAACCACCCTCCTCTCTTCTTCTCTCCTCGCTATTTGTTCTTCCCTGAGGTCCCCTGTGTTAGTTTTTGTTGTTGCTGCTGTGATTAACATCTGAGAGAATCCTTTAAAAGAAGGAAAGTTTTATTTGAGATCATTGTTTTAGAGGTGTCAGTCCATGGTTGGGTGGCTCCATTCCTAGGGACCCTTTGGTCAGACAGAACACCATGGCGGTTCACCTCCCCCACTTAGGTAATCCTCCCTGGAAACATCTTGATTAACACTTCCAGCAATCTGCTTTACGAATCTCCTGGGTAGTTCTCAATACAGCCACGTTGACAATCAGAATTAGCATATCTCCTCCCTCATTTCTCGTTAATAAGTGTCATTGCACTCCAGAGTTGTGTGCACTTTGCTTTGGGTATGAACTTAGTAATTAGAGCTTTGAATATGTATGTTGGTATTTTCTCTTTGCATTTAACAAGTTGCTTTCCCATTTATCTTTTCTAAGTGTTCATATCAGACTATGCAGAGAAAACCAAGTTCCCATAGTCTAACTCAGAAAATCATTACCAAATACCTATTCTCACTACCCTTCCAAGGCTACCAGAAACCTACCAGCCATGGACAAAGTTCAGTTTTCTAAGGTGCTTATGAGGGAGACTGGATAGTCTTAGTTATCTTACTTAGTACAATAAAATATCCGGACAGATGCAGCTTAAGGAAGGAAGTATTTATTTAGCTTACAGTTTGAAGGTGCAGTCTAGCATGGTGAGGACGTCAAAGCAGGAAAAGCTTGAAGCAGTTTGTCACATTGCATCTGTAGTCAGGGGAAAGAGAGCAATGTAGGCTCGAACTCAGCTTACTTTCTCTTTTTTTTTTTTTTTTTTTTTTTTTAAATAGAAGATTCTAGCCCAGGATCTGATGCAAGCCACTGTAGGCAAGTATTCCCACCTCAGTTAATCGAATCAGGATAGCATCCAACAGGCATGGAGGCATCTCTCCTGTGGTTGTAGATCTCATCAAGCTGACAATTGAGAATAACTGTCACGACATCCAAAAAGTAATTCTTTTGGTACGAAGGAATCCTTATTTCGTTTCTGTGGCTGTGATAAAATACCCTGACAAAAATCCAATTAATGGGACAAATAGGCATATCTCATCTTACAATTCCAGATTATGGTCTATCACTGTAGGGAAATCAAGGCAAGAACTGAATACAGCTAGTTATGTCATATTTGCATTCAAGAGTAGAGAGAAATGAACACATACATCTTCATTTACTTCCTTGCTTGTGCTCAGCTTGATTTCTCCCTTCTTATAAAGGATCCTCTGTCTAGGGAATGGTACTACCCAGAGTAGGCAGTGTATTTTCCCATCAATTAACTTAATAAGCACAATCACCACCAACATACTCACAAGACAGCCCCATACAGACGATCCCTCATTGAGACTTTCTTTACATGCGATTCTAGGTTGAATTAAACTGACAACTAAAGCTAACTGTCACACTATATTTGGAAGGACTTTTTGTTAGTTTAGGAGGTGATTTTGAGGGGAGAATTAGAAGTAGTTGTTTTCATACTGGATTGATGTTCTTAGGATTCAAGGGAATTCTGTGATAGATTATCTTGATTATCCTCATCTGGAAGGCATATAGAACAATGCAGGCTGAGGTGGACAAAGAAGCTGAAGTAGCAGAACGTTGTTTGGCCTTTTAAATGAATTATTACTAAGTTTGGATTTTGTACTTTTGACTTGTTTATCAGTCAGGATCGGGGCATGAACTTATCTTTTGCTGCTTTATTTTCTGTTCATGTGTTCATTGTTACTTCTGCCAATATTGATGCTCTGTGTCATTGCTTGACATGAAAATATTATAGTGTGGTCATGGAGGCTGGGTTTTCTTTACCAACATTGAGACATGACCAATATAGCCAAGATAGTTCCCGACTGTCACGATCTGCCTTTTTGTCTCTCAATCTCACTGAATGCTCCCTTCAGGGCCTAGGGGTGTCTCAGTGAGTTAAGGTGCTTTCTGCCAAGCCCAACAGTCTGAGTGTGATAGGAAGACACGCACATGATGGAAGGAGAGAACAGAATCCCACAGGTTGTCCTCTGACCTCCATGCCCCCTCACCTGAAAAAGAAAACCAAATAGTTGTAAAAATGAAGAGAAAGATTCTTGCAAACCATAATATGGTGTTCTTCCATATATTTTTGCTAGGATACAGTAACTATATATATTAACTGGCTCTGTAGTTTATAGTGTTTGAGGTTGAAGGATGGGCAGTACTGGAGACTGAACCAGGGTCTTATGAATGCTGGGCAAGAGTTCTACCACAGATCTATATCTTTGTTCCCTTTCAATTAATTTTGAGATACTATAAAATAAAAACCCAAGCACACTCTACAGTTTGAGTATCACAAGAGTGGTATACTTAACAGTACTCGCCAACTGCTTCAGCATGATTTTGGCTAATTAATAAGATACAGAAGAAGGACAAAAGAAGTTACAGAAGAAAGAAAAAGAAGGAGATTTAGAAGAAAAAGGAGATACAGAATTTACGAAGAAGAAGAAGAAGAAGAAGAAGAAGAAGAAGAAGAAGAAGAAGAAGAAGAAGAAGAAGAAGAAATACAAGGAAAAATTAAAGAAGATAAAGAAGGGTTTAGAAAACTGGCTGTGGTCCTGAAGTTGGATGCTGGGATTTGTGAGCAGAATTCTCACACCTACTAATTTTCCTTTGATTCACATCTGGGTTTAAGCTCCCTGAGAAGTAGATCCCAGACAAGAACATGAGAGAAAAAGTAACAACAACAACAACAACAACAACAACAACAACACACACACACACACACACACACACACACACACACACACACACACACAAAATAATAACAAAATAACAAGACTACAGGCCTCAGACCTAGAGAGATTTCCATATTAATGAGTTACCTAAAGGCCAAAGGGCTTAGCCAGTTACCTATTCCTTTTCCCAGACCCTCCCCTTTCCCCCTCCCCATTTAACCCAGATCTGCCCTGACTTTCTCATGTCTATTGGGGCCTGTCGTCTTGTGGCTATTGTGGAGAGCTAAGTCCATCTTGGATTGTTTATCTCCTGTTCTGTTATCCACTTGAACTGACTTGAATTGACAATCAAGGCTAAGCACCACAGTGCCCATAGAGAAGAGGTCCACTGACCCAATGATGCTCATTCATCCCTTCTACCACATAAATCCACAATGAGAATTCAGCTGTCTATAGCCCGGAAGTGCTCGGGGGAACCCAACCACACCGGTTGCGGTTGCGGTTGCGGTTGCGGTTGCGGTTGCGGTTGCGGTTGCCTGACCTCACACTTCCAGCCTCTGAAGCTGTGGAAAAGTACATACATTTCTACTGTTTACGGGAAGTTCCACTGATGCTACGGCACTAATGCTGGATGTTGACAACTGTTACTAGTCACTACAATTGTACTGTCACTACAATGCTGTAAAACTGCTCCTCCCAGTAGTAGTCTGCTACCACCGATGTCACTATAATCATGCCGACTACTTTTGCTGCAAATTCTGCTATTGCTGCTGCCGCCACTGCTTCTTATTGTGTTGGTGCTAGCTGCTTGTGATGTGTGCAAACTACCTGTGTTTGAACACATTATCAAAATAATATTAGGGAGAAGTCATCATGTTTGCTCCATTTCACAGGCAAGGAGCCAGGGCAGGAGATGACCATTCATTTGTCCACTATCAAGAGACAGATTGAAATTTAAATTTTAGTTACAACCATGTTTTGTGTGTGTGTGTGTGTGCGCACGCATGCTTACATGTATGTGTACATGTGCATGTATGAGTGCATATATGTATAGGTGTGTATGTTTGTGTATGTATGTATATGTATGTGAATGTAGATGTGTAGGTACCATGGCATGCATGCAGAGAGGTCAGAGGACAATCTCTGATGTCAATTCTTACCTTCTGTCTTGCTAAGAAAGAGTCAGTCTCTCTCTCTCTTTCTCTCTCTCTCTCTCTCTCTCTCTCTCTCCCTCCTGTACTTCTGTGTACACATGGATATCAGACTTTAAAGCTTCTGAGGATCTCCTTGTCTCCACTTCCCAGCTTACTGTAGGAGCTCTGGGATTACAGACACATGCTACCACACTGTTTTTTATGTGGGTGTTGGCACAAAACTCAAGTCCTCATGTTTGCACAAAACCTTTCCCCCCTGAGCATCCTTCCAAGTCACTTTGCTTAACTTGAAATGATTCTTCCCCATACCGGCTTTTGAACATTCCTATTCATGCATCCCATTGGTCATACAGGAAAATGACAGGCTTCAGGCATGCCTCGTAGTAGGACTGAGTGAGTGCACTGAGGCGGGTGTTCGTGGTGTAATTCATGATTCTTAATGCTCATTTAACTGAACAATAGGGATGGTGGCTGCAGAGGTAGCAACAAGGAAGATGCACTTACATCAGAGAGCAAAGGCTGGCAAAGGAATCCGACCTCCCCCCTTAGACCTCTTTATCTGGACCTCTAGTGAAAGCTGATGCCCTCGGAGGGAGAGACTTCTCCCCAGTTAATCCTTTCTGGCATGGGAAGACCACAGAGTTCCAAAGTATGGTAAGTGTGGACCTCTGCTTTCTTCTCTTGATTAAATTTCTTCACCTCTCTGACCTCCAGTAATTCAGATCCATCCTGTTGAATGATACCTGACTTACACACTTGTCCTAAAGATGGAAACTGTTCTTGAAACTGTTTGCACTGGAAGCAGTGACCACTAGCACATTCTGTAGCTACCTGCTGACTAGACCAGACCATGTTAACTAAAGCTCATAAAAGACAATGAAGTGGAGGCTTGAAACATGGTATTTTATTTTATTTTTTATTTTGTTGTCCTGAGGCTAGTCATCGAAGAAAAGATATCTATGTCATCTGATGCTGTGATAAGTAGATTGGGTTTAGTTTATGGTGTGCATGTGTAATGTGGTTCTCCACAGGCCCAGGTATTGGGAATGTGACTTTCCAGTTGACAGGTTGAGGATGTCATTGGATCCTGAAGGCTCTGACCAGATCAATTGGATGAATCTCTTGAGAAATTCCTTATATAGCCATGTCTTAAGAAGGTGGTAAAAAGAGATAAGATTTAGCTGGAGAAAGTCATTCTTGGGGGATTTACCCTTAAAGAGATATTGTGGTCTTGACTGGTACTGTTTCTGTCTCTCTGTTTCTTGGCCTTTTTTCTCTTTTTTTAAAATTAGATATTCTCTTTATTTACATTTCCCAGTTTCTCCTTCAGAAACCCCCTATCCCGTCCTCATCCCCCTGATCCTATGAGGGTGTTCCCTCACCCACCCACTCCCACCTCCCTGCCCTGGCATTCCCCTACACTGGGGCATCAAGCCTTCACAGGACCAAGAGCCTCTCCTCCCACTGATACCTGACAAGGCCATCCTCTGCTACATATGCGGCTGGAGCCATGTGTACTCTTTGGTTGGTGGTTTAGTCCCTGGAAGCTCTGGTGTGTGTGTGGGGGGGAGGTCTGTTTTGTTGATATTGTTCTTCTTATGGGGTTGCAAACCCCTTCAGCTCCTTCAGTCCTTTCTCTAACTCTTCCATTGGGGACCCCATGCTTAGTCCAATGGTTGCCTGTGAGCATCTGCCTCTGTATTTGTCAGGCTCTGGCAGAGCCTCTCAGGAAACAGCTATATCAGGCTCTGGTCAGCAAGCACTTCCTGGCCTATCTTGATATAAAATGTTCTGTGTTGTAGTATCCTCTCTTCCATAATGAACTGGCCCAAATGAGACTGGTAAGGAAGACAAACCGTCCTCCTTACACTGGTTGTGTCAAGCATTTTGTCTTTGTGTTAGTCAGGGTTCTCTATAGGAACAGAGCAGATAGAATAAATACACGTTACAAAGGGTATTTATTAGACTGGTTTATATAATGTGGCCTGGATAGTCCAACAGTGGCCATCTTCATAGTTGAGAGGCTGAGAATTCAGTCTATTATACTAGATGCCGAAGATTTCTGAGTCTGGTGCTGAAGACCTGGAGGATTCCTGGAGAGTTGTTCATCTTTAGCCCATGATAGGCATTCAAAGAAGCCGGTTCTGAAGTTAGTGAAGGATAGCAACAGCAGCAGCAGTAGCAATAGAGTCGATGCACACACAGCAAGAAGTGAAGGCAGGCAGGCAGGCAAAAGCAGCCTGGCTTTTCCCATGAACCTCTGCATAGCTGGGACCATGGTGGAAGGTAGCATCTACTGTATGAGAGGGTCTTCTCCCTTCAGTTACTCCTTCTTGGAGCACCCTCACATACCCACCCATAGGCATACCTCTTAATTGTTCCCAAATCCAGTCAAATCAACAACCAACATTAACCACCATAGTCCCGGTGACATAAAATCTAAAGTACTCTATCTTTTCCCTCAGTTCCTGCCTGCTCTCATCCTCAGCTGAAAGCCTTCTGCTTTCTTTGTATATAGGAATAGCAGGATGCTCTGGAAAGAGTGGGAGTCAGAGACCTCTGTTTCTGGTGCTTGCCCTAAACTAACTGGTTTGTTGAAAGAATTGATTGTATTTGCATGATTCCTTGAAGAAAAGATTTGGTATTCCTTTTTTTTTTTTTTTTTTTTTTTTTTTTTTTTTTTTTTTTTCCATCACTAGTCAACCTTGTATTAGCTGGCTTGATAATATAATATAATATAATATAATATAATATACAGCAGTGGAAGAGTATACAAAGCAGTTGTTTATTTCACATTCAGCATCTACCTTCCAGCTGGTACAGGATATACATTAAAGAGGATGAAAGTGGCTAGTACTGTCTTCAGGTGATCCAAGCTCCACCTGCAGAGGGTATGAGCCATGTCATACATCCTATGGCTCCCTCACAAGACTGTCCTTTCCCACAATCTACAGCACAAGTTTTCTGGATCATTAAAATTGTTTCCCCAGTTTTACTTCTACGACTAAATGAACCGCGGAGCTATCCAGTTCCTCTTTGTGGAGTTCTACACTTAGGTGGGTTGTCTTGTCAGCTGGTTTCACTTTAGGTAGAGCCGTGTTGGGGTAGAAAGTGAAGCCTAGACAAACAAACTCCAACAAGAATGCTGAGGACCTTCACTGTCATGCCTGTCTTTCCTCCTTGAGGTAAAAAGCATCATTCTTTTGGTGCTGGAGAGTTGATTTAGAGGTTAAGAGTACTAGCTGACCTTCTACAAGACCCAGGTTCAAATACTAACACTTACATGGAAGCCTCTGATCATTGGACACCAGGTATGCAGGTACACAGTCAGTCAAAACACTCATACACATAAAATAAAACAATTTAAAATAGAGACCATATAGCTAAGATGTGGTTATATCCTTAAATTTTCTTGCTAAAATTGAATTACATTTATATAGAGACTGCTAAAGGATCCACAACAACATTTAGAATAGCACTTAAAGAAAAACTATTCAACAAAAATGTTCCTTATATGAATCACCCTAATTCTCCAATGCTTCCACGTGGGAGACTCAAGCTTTTAAAATAAACACGGACTTGAAACCTGAGGGTATGGGTATAGCAGAGTCACACACAAAAAAATATCTTCTAGATTTTCTTTTCATTCATCTGAATTAGTTTCACAGATGCACAATCTGAAGTCCTGACATGGTCTTCCAAATACTTTTAGAGCTGATAGGGAAAACTGGCCATGGACTTCTGTGATTGTTTTCCCACATCTGCTGGTGCGTAGGCTCAGACACCTGCTAAGCGTTTTGCTCTTCTGTTCCATTCTTGTGACTTTTCTTAGCTTCTGCTTCTCAAAAATAAAACAGCTCTATGTCTCCTGTGTGGGCAGCTGGGATGAGCTTGCTTCTCATTTCCTTCTCTGTGTCATGCGCACACAGCCCCCTCACTTATGAGTTATAACCCTGCCCCTCCACAGAGCTGTAAATCATGGGTGGAACAGTTAAAAGAATGCAAGCAGAACACAAGATACTCCCCACCCCCAGATTCCAATTTGTCTTGTACTTTACTGAGAGGCACCATCTCAGAAACTCTGTGAAGATGTTATTGAGACTCCAGAAGTTTTTGAATGCTGAAGGTGGAATGCTGAGGGTAGGATGCCAGAGGTGGGATGATGAGGGTGGGATGCTGAGATGGGATACTGAGGGTGGGATGCTGAGGGTGGGATGCAGAGGGTGGGAGGCTGAAATGCCTACCCTCCAGGAAATAGACCAGAGACATAAGTGCTATTAGAGGACTTAGCAGTGCTGGTAGTACCAAGTAGGGGTCTTTCTGAGGGTCTTTCCTATTTCAGCAGTTAAGGAGGTGGCTGTCAGGGACACTGAGTGTGAAGAGAGGCTTTGGGTCTCAGCAGACTTCTCACCAAGTCATGGTCTTAAATGACAAGTTACTAAGTTGCAGTTAAAAATGACCAATCATGGAAGCTCAGTTTTTCTCAAACATGTTAGGAAAGGTGTATTAACTAGTCCTGGGTAGCAATACTTACAGTTCTAAGAAATACACACACGCACGCACACACACACACATACACATAAGTGATATCTGAATCCTTTAGGAAAAAATCATTTATTTTATTTATATGAACATGTGTGTGCTTGTGTGAGTTTATGTGCACCATGGTGTGGTAGTGTGTGCTGGAGCCTGCAGAGGCAGGAAGAGGATGTTGGATCTTCTGGAACTGGAGTTACATGTGGTTCAGAGCCACACTATGTGGGTGCTGGGAACTGAACCCAGGTAGGTTGCAAGAGCAGCCAGTACTCCTACCCACTGAGCCAGCTCTCCTGCCCCGAGTCCTTTCTCATCTATCAGACCTAGTCTAAACATGTTACTTTGTATAAATTACTTACTGAGAAAAGGGGCAGATATCTCTTTATTTTTATTCTGTCTCTAGAAGGAAACTGAAGATACCAACATGCTTACCCAAGTCCACACAAGATTAGATTTCTAAGTCTAGATGCTCAGTTATAGCTTACATCCCCCAATGCAAATCAAACTTCCTATTTTTCACCTCTGTCAGTCCCGAATCTCTGCTCTGGGACTACAGGGAACAAGTACCTCTCTTGGGTCTAACGTGGTTTTGGTCTGTATGTTTGTGTCCTTTCTAAATCCACATGTTAAGGTTCTAATCCTCAGTATGATGTTAAGAGATGAGGCCTTTGTGGAAGTGATGGACCATGAAGCAGACACCATGTAGATTCAATAACTCTTCTGACTAAAGTGGCCTCAGTGAGCTACCTTACTTCTTCACGTGAGGACACAAGAAGAAGTTTCCACCTATGCACCAGAAAATGGTTCTTTCTGTATACCAAATCAGTTATTTTACGACTTCCTAGCCTCCTGAACTATGGGGGATAAATTTCTCTTACTTATAAACTGTCTAGATTAGGTCATTTTGTTATAGTAACTTTAGTAGACTAAGATGCATTGATTCATAAATCTTGATAAAGCATATCCACATTCCAGCCCTTCACAGAATATCTTACTTAACTTTTATAGCTCTCCTCTGAAACAAGTATTAATACCTTCATGTTGCAGAAATTCTGTAACTCCTCTCCTCGTTAGTGGTGACTAATGACTCATAATCTAAAAAGGCTATCCTGTGTCCTTCCTTCCTTTCCTCCCTCCCTTCTTCCTTTCCCCTTCCTCTCTTCCTCCTGCTCTGTGTTCTTTTCTTTTTGATTCATTTATTCATTCATATGAGTGTTGTGTTTGTATGTATGCCTGCACAACAGAAGAGGGCATCAGATCCATTCTAGATGACCATGAGCCACCATGTGGTTGCCGGGAATTAGACTTAGAACCTCTGCTAGAGCAGCCAGTGCTTTAAACCACTGAGACATCTCTCTCCAGCCCCTCCTCCTTGACTTTTCTGTTGCCCTGAAGAAATACCTTGACCAAAGCAGATTATAAAAGAAAGCCTTTAAGTGGGGCTTCTTGCCATTTCAAAGGGTTAGATGATTGCCATGTTAGTAGAAAGCCTGGCAGCGGGTGCTGGAACATTTGCTGAGAGCTTTCATCTCATCCATAAACACATGGCAGAAAGTAAGCCTGGGACTGGCATGAACGTTTTAAATCTGAAAGGCTGGGCCCCCGTGATTCACCTCTTCCAGCAAGGCCACACCTTCTAATCCCTCCTAAACAACAGGAAACCAAATATTCAAATATTCTCATTCAAAGCTCCTCCCCTCTCCCTCTGCCCCTTTACTCCCTCTTTCTCGTCCTCCCTCCCTCTCTTCCTCTCCTTTTCCCATCCAGTTTTCATCCAAGTTGACCTTGTACTTGTGATCCACCTGCCCCAGCCTCCAGAGTGCTGAGGTGACAGTCATGTGCCTCTACAAGTTGGTTCATCTCTGTTCCACATTCCTTTTGTTGGGCGTTTTGTTTATTGTCTAGACAACCTATGGTATGAACCTTGGCTGATCACCTCTCAAACTCATTTGATCCTTCATATATAAAGAGAAGTTATTTCCAAGAACCATGTGTGGAAGACAGAAGATGGAGGCTACACCCGATACCACACTGTGATTGAGACTATCTCCATGTGTCAAAGTGTTTTTTTAAATTTTTGATGCGTGCAAATTAGGTTGTCTATAGGTGTCTTTGATTAAAAAAGCAAAAAGAAAATGTTGGAATCTGCCAGCCCTGCCTCCTCTTCAACACTCGTAGAAGTGTGTTTAAAGCATTGCTTGAGGTTGTGTACATTCGGTTACTATTCCTCTCTTGTGGGACAGTGTGTGAGCTCAGCTCAGCCTTCAGAAGTTATAAGTCATGTTTTCTACTGCTTGGATTCCCCCAGCAAGGCAAGCTAGAAAAATTTCTTCTGAATGCAAAATTTACAGTCTTCTCTCAGATGGTGGATTTACTGTTTGGTGGTGGAAACGGATTGCGCATCCTACCTACCATGTGTCTGAAAGCCGCGTGCTGGAGAAAGGGGAGTGCTGGAGAGAGAAGCAGGCACAGATCCACAGCTTAGCGTTCATCTAGCTCTGAGTTTCAAGGCACACAAATTATTTGTACCACAGTTATATTACCATTAGTTTATATTACACAATTTATACAATTAGTTATATTATAAATTAGTTTACCAAGGTGCCAATATCTTAAATATTTTGATAACTCTTTCACTGTTTTAAAGAGAGTGTCCAAACATAAAGAGTCTTTCTGGAGCCATTTTCTTTTCATACGACAGTAACAAGAAAAAGTCCCCAAAGGGCACTTTGATCTTAGAGCTGGAAACTCTACTCTATGTGACAGTGTAGAGGATAGTCCCTTTTGGTGTTTCTTGTCATCTATTAAGCTATGTTTATTTCCCTATATTATTCATGACATCATGAGACAAATTGTCTACACATGGGTTTCCTGTGTGTTCAGAGTCTGAGAATACAGGGTACTCAAAAATAGAAAGAAAAAAAAAAGCATCTTTAAATGCTGTGGTTCTTTCCCTAGTAAATATTTCCCTTGTAAAATATGAAATATATCTTAATATTCTATTAGAAGACATTTCTCTACCATTTTGCAGCAGGCATCTTATAGATCTGAGAATAGCATCTTATATTCTCTCTCTCTCTCTCTCTCTCTCTCTTACTTTATCCCAGGAGTAACTTTTCTAGACTGGATTTTTCTGAACTTCATACCATCGACACTATGGAAGAGATAATTTTTGTTGTATGGACACATATCATGTTCTCCACCATCCCTAGCCTCTACTGATTAGATGACAGTAGCATCCATCTCTGAAGTATAATAACCAAGATGTGCTTAGACAGTCCCACATATGCCCATAATTCCAGAATCACCCTTGACTGAGGACCACTGCTTTAATCTCTTGTTTCCTTGCTGTTTTTAATTAGCAGAGATGTCATTAAGAACCCCATTTGTCGGAATTGCTGGCAAGCTGAGCTTTCTTTCCTATTTAGAGTCCATGAATGAATTCTCGTTCTCTGGTATTTGTCAAGGTGAGATGGCTATGCAGTTCAGAATTGGAGAGTGCATCTGTGCTATCTCTTGAGAGCTTCCTGTAAGCATTCTGTGGGCTGTCTGTCCTCAGTGGGTAAAGTTGTTGCTAATTCATTGTGGTTTTTCATCACAATGACCAACTAGGATACATTTGTGGCACAAATGGGAAGAAGTACTCCATGCCTTTACACATTTTAATTGTAAGAAAGAGAGCAGTTCTCCTGACCTCTCAGGGACGCTATTTCCTTTCCTATAGCCCTGGGATAATGTGCACATCTCTGATACGCCCAGCTCATAGTCTGTTTCACAGGTGGCTAATAGACTTGCATATGAAAGCTACACAAATTCTAAGGCATTTTCCTGGTGGTCTCTTGTCTAGAAATACAAAGGTAGGCCATCAAAGTCCAAGGCATAATGACAAAGCACTCCTCTATTTGTGTCAGCACTTCTCACGAGGCCATGGAGAAACTGTTTATGTGCCAGAATGAATCCTATGCTTTTGCTGCTGTGGCTCAGAAACAAACATGGTAACCTTCATGTCTACGACTTCATAAAGACAGAACTCATAAGACAATGTTGAAACTTAGGAGAAAACTGGTAAAACCAGGCTTGGCCAGGCACTCCTATAATCCCACTGTTCAGGAGGAATGAGGCCGGAGGATTGTGACTTTGAGGGCAGCCTGGATGTTTTAGTACATTTCAAGTCTGGTGGGCTACACAGTAGAACCCTTCCTCCAAATGAGAGAAGTAAAACCTGAATCTGCATATGGAAACTCAGTTCCAGGGGTCTACATATGAGTGTTCAAGTAAGTTAGGCTAGGAGGGTCTAAGCCAGCCCTCAGTATTAGAAAAATGCATCTGGTATGTCACCTGAGAGCCCCCGGGAAGTACTCTATGCTCTTCTAGTATGTCCTGGGTAGGTAACGTCATTGTCAATTCATTTGGTTGATCTCCCTCATAATGATTAGCTTGGGTACGTGTATAGTGCATGCACTTGAGCATTTCAGAGACACTGGGGAGGGGGGGTCTTCCTCTATTGTTCTGTCTACCTTCTCTTGAGACAGGGTCTCTCACTGCATCACTTCAACTAGGCTATTCTGTCTCTACCTCCAACGCTGAGATTACAGATTGGGGATTTGAACCCAGGTCCTCATGCTTGCAAAGCAAGAGCTCTTACCTGTGTAGCTCTTGCCTCATTTCAATGTCCAGCATTAAACAAAACAAAACAAAACACTATATGAGAGTGATCACCATCACTTTCCAGCTTACAAAAAGGCAAATGACATTAAACTTGAGAAGATGAGTGAGTGCGACTTAGTACCAAGACTCTCACCCCAAGTTTTATCTCTGTTGTATCCTCTTAAAATAATTGAAGGTAAATTAGCTCACCTTGTCCATTTACCAATTCATTTAATTCTTTCTATTTTGAATTTGAGGGTAGCGAACCCTTCCTTGAAAAATCAACTGGGAGCCTGCAAATAAGATCACGAAAAAGTTACCGGATATACTTTTTTTTTTTTCCCCAAATAATTTTAGCAAATTGAAGTAAATGCGCTGAAGCTAACTGTGTAAAGATTTGCCACCTAACTTGGAAGGAGCTTAGGAAGTTGGCTCCAGAGAACCCTGTCGTTTTCATGTTCCTGTGCCTTTAAGAGACCTAGTCAGGCAAACTCAAAGCAACAAGGATGCTAATTAACTCTGATTAGAGAATTTACTTCCAGGACTTTGTAGAGGTTTAGATAATTATAATGTTGTAGAGAACAAATTACTTATTATCTCTTTCAGCCATTCTCACTTGGCCACGAGCCCTTTGATCATGGGGACAGACTCACATAGGCGATTGGGTATTAGTTTTACATATGAAAGTCTTGAGTTCCTTTAATCCTTACAGGACAGCAAGATTTATCAGTGGAAAACAGATCTGAACTCTCCTGACCTCCCCTCAACACAGAGATCCTTAATTCGGGTATAACGACAGGCTGGAAAGAACAAATGCTTTTAACTAACATCAACACGCTCTGGCAGTCTTTGTAATTAATCAGGGCAGAAAATTTGCAGACAAGAGAGTAACATAGGCTGTTGCAAGTCATATTCCTGTGGACTCAGCAATAGCATACACTTTCTCTTCACTCCACTTGGCGTTTGAAAAGGACCGTCATTTTCAAATGACAACTGTGATTGTTGGAAATCACTGGAAACTTGCTCAGCCTTTGAAGACCCAACGCTTATTGTCACAAGCCAGAAATGGTAATGTGCTTGGGTTTCTGTTAGCTGTCCTGAATCATTCCACTCCTAGAAACCACAGTCTGGCCATCCCACGGTGGCAGAGCCTGTCTCCATTAAATCTATGCATTATTTTATACCAAGGGAATATAAAAGCATGGATATGAGTGGATTCTCCAAGCCCGAGAGCTGAACTGCAAGGGTGAATAATTTTATGAATGCATCATGGAGGAGGTGACCTCATAGTCCCTGCGTGTGGGACAAAACCCCCCATTGTAGTGGGAGTCCATCAGGGTATTATTGGTAGAAGAGTCTGGGAACTATCATAATTTTGTCAGGAATGGGTAAACGCATTAAAAGCAACATCTTAAAAATGAAACAAGCTAAAACGTTTCAAAACAGGTAAGAATAAATCTCATATTTGTAACAGGGAATTTGTTTTTAAATCCCTTGTGTTACACAAAACAGGAAAGATGACGAGGACCCACGGTGAGGCAATAGCTGAGAGGGGTTCAGATACTGAACCAGGGGAAGCTATTCAACCACTCTGAGCCCCTGGCTCTTTCTTCCTTTGTAAAACACCATTTATGGACCAAAAAGCCTGCCCTGCAGGTTTATTTAGGGATTATATGAAATCGTTCTCATAAAGAGTGAGACTATGGCAGGTACTTAATACATGCTAGAGGCTGTGAAGTTATTTTACAACTAGAGGAAGCACACAGATGTGAGGCGGTGAGCTGGAAATTCTCAGGGTGGCTGTCATGAAAGGAAACATTTCTAAAATGTTTCTATAGAAAGTGGTGATGTCTAAGGTATTTAAGACATGTGGAAGCATTGTTGGTTATAGCTGGACCAGCTAGAGGCTCCATAGGGCAAGGGAAAACTTTGAGAGAAAAAGCTGTTTTAGGTAGCCACTTTTTTTTTTTCCATTACCAAAAAAAAAAAAAAAAAAAAAAAAAAAAAAAAAAAAAAAGCATTTTAATATCTAAATGAAGACAGCAATACTTAAGCCTGTCAATCATGTCTGTAGAGAAAGTGATAGTCAAAATACCACTGCTCAGTTGCTGTAAGATCACGTGATGTGTTGATGTGTTGGGTTAGCAGAGCTCCATGCATTGGGTTCTCACAAAGCCCAAGCCCCATGTAGAACATGTAGAAAGAACATCACTGTCTGTTTCAGTGGGACTGGTCAGGTTTCTACGTTTGGGAGAACTGTGTACAGATGAAAAAATACAGCCCAGGAAAAGTCTATCTTGATGTGATTATGAATCAGGTCACAAAAGAATCAGATCTGACTTCCACACAGCAGCAGCATCACCTCTAGGGATTATAGTTCACCATGTACAAGCAGTACAAGAATCAGGTGAGGATGCTGACAGTCATTCAGGTACTTGCACCACAGTGATGAAGGGCATCTAGGTGTATAAACCAAGAGTAGTGATGGGGAAATCAAGACACATTGACTGTAGTGATGAGGGGCATCCAGGTACATGGACCACAGTGATGAGAGGCATCTAAGAACATGGACCACAGTGATGAGGGACATCTAAGAACATAGACCACAGTGGTGAGGGGCATCAAGGTACATAGAGCACAGTGAGGGGGGGCATCCAAGAACATGGACCATAGTGATGAGGTTCCTGGACCACAGTGACAAAAGTTAACAGTCTAATGTAAGAGTGTAAGAAAAACTTAGAATAAAGCAAAGCTCCACACCACGATTAAAGAAGTGCTTAATAGCACGAATGAGGTCATCTAACTCTGTTGTTTATTGTGTGTGAGGTATGCCGCATGAGAGGACTCATCTAAAATACCTGAATACTGAATCGGGAACTCAGAGTTGTATTATAGAGAACACAGACTACATAATCCTTTATCCAAGCCCTCAAAGAATTGCAGAACTTGGAGCACTTTGTGGGCTGTTTGCTTGTTTGTTTGTTTGCTTGCTTGCTTGCTTGCTTGCTTGCTTGCTTCTGGTTAGTGATGAAATAACTAGAAACTGGTTAGAAAGATCTATGCAATTATTTGGAAATCTGGAAAAAAAATCCCAATTCCTCATCATTTCTGATTCCAAAATATTTTGGATAAGAGATACTTAACCTATAAGATGTGTTCTCATTGTTTGTCTCCTCCCATCATCTGTGCCCTCCCTCCCTCTTTCTTTTTTCCTTTCTTCCATCTGCTACCCCACCCATACCACTTTCTACTTGATAATTCTATGCTTCTCTCTCCTTTTTCAGTTTATCAGGGCTAATCATAGCTAACATGTATATGGCCATTGCACATCAATGTGTCTAGTCTCTGGGGTCTCTTAGTGAGGGGCTCTTGAGATGGTCTGTCCTTTGACTTTGTGAAGGATTGGTCTCTGGGGACAGAATTTTTCTATACAGTAGACTTTGAAAGAAGGCTGTTATTAATTAGCCCCATGTATTCTTGGCTGGGGAAATGTTATAACCATTTATTTAGTAGAAAAACAAACATAAATCTCCAGATAGGCACTCAGTATTAATCAGACAAGTGGAATTTGAAGCCTTCTTCCCCATGTTTAGTCTTTGTTGCTGCGGGAGGCTGGGCAGCAACTGTGGAAAGAGTGTCACCTTTTGAGGGAAGCAGACACTGGTTTGAATAATAATACTGCTTGTGAGCTATGAGGCAGGGAGCTGTTAACCTTAAATTCTTGGGACAATTTGACATTTGGAAATGAAGCCATCAAGAGAGATATGACCTAGCCTCGAAGGAGTTCTCACTCTGCAATAAATGGAGACATTTCAACCCCCTTGGTAAGGTCAAAAATTCTATTTGGGGTGCCAACTAACCAGAAAGTATATGGCTATTTGAATGGATTGACACCAGGAATCTGTTTTCACTTTTATTTCCTACTTTATTCTTTAGCAACTAGAGGAATACAAGGGAGAATCCTTGGGTAACTGCTTGGCTAGTTGATCAATGTCTGGTGTTCTTGACATGCTTCAGAAAGATGTTCTAGACACAGTTCTGTTGCTGTGATAAAATACAATAACCAAAAGCCACTTAGAGGGGAAAGGAGTTTGTTTTTGTGCATAATTACAGGTTCATCAGCATGGGGAATTCAAGGCAACAACTTAAAACAGCTAGTTTCATCATATCCATAGTCAGGGAAGTTAATACATTAATGTTCACTCACCTGACTGAGTGTGTTCTATTTGACGTTTTTCACTCAGACACAGCTCAGGAGCCCCTGCGGAAGGAAGCCCATGTACAATGTCGTAGGTGTTCCTATATCAACTAATTTAATTAAGACACTTTCCCAAAGACATGCCGTAGCCCAACCAAATGTAGACATTTCCTCATGGGGACTCTCTTCTTGAGTGATTCAGCACAGAAAGATAGAACTAAAACTTCAAAAATTCTTCCCTGCTGGGGTCTAAGGATACTTTTCATCTGTATTTTCAATGTATGGACACCTAGATGTGTTTAGCATCTAAACACATGTGTTTAGGATTCATATGAGGGTGGTACAGGCCTGTCACCCCTGCTATACACAGAGGCTGAGGCAAGATCACAATGTTGATGCCTACATGGACTACCCTCTTAGGGTCTCATTGCTGTGATGAGGCGGCACAAGTATGGTAATGCTACAGAGAAAACATGCCACTGGGGCAAGGTTATAGTTCAAAGGTTTAGACCATTATTGTTATGGCAGGAAGCATGGCAGTGTGTAGGCAGATAGTGCTGTGTGCTAGCTGAGAGTTAGTTCTACATCTGGATCCACAGGCAACAGAAAGAGACAGAAACACACTAGGTCTGGCTTGAGCTTCTGAGACCTCAAAGCCCACCCCCTAGTGACACACTTCCTCCAACAAAGCCACACCTCCTCCAACAAGGCCACACCTCCTCCAACAAGGCCACACCTCCTAATAGTGTCAATCCCTATGGGCCTATGAGGGCCATTTTTTATTACAAACACCACAGCTACAAAAGAAGTTCCAGCCTAGTCTGTGCAACTTAGCAAGACTCAAAATAAGAGGATGAGAGCCATAGCTCATGGTTTAGAGTGATTTTCTAACATAGAGGAGCCCCTAAGTTCTATCTCCAGCACCATAAAAAAAAAAACAATAGCTGCTTAGTGGAAAAGGGTGGCAATGGGTCTTTGTCTTTCTTTTTTTGTTGAGGAATAACTTTTTCTTGAAATGTGATATTAGTGTCATCCTTTGCCTTGTGGGTATAGTTGAGCATTTATCGAGTCGAGTCATGTGTTAGACTCAGGTCATCTTAGCTCTTAAATGCAAAAGCCTCTTTGCAAAGGCTACACAGCAGAGCTTCATGGCAGCAGCCTGGCCCATGGAACAGTGTGTGGAGATTAGACCTAGATAGACCTGGGCCAATGGCTCTGGTATGATGTCATATATTTGGATTTCATTCACAGATATTTTATGATCCAGTTTCTATACCATTCAGAATGACTTTCTACAAGAAATGAAATAACGTGTTAATGTGTTAACCACACACAAATGATGGCTCATTCCCTTCCCCCTTCCTTTCTTATATTAGGTGGGGTTCCCCAGAAGAACAGAACCCATAGAATGGTTGGCTAGTTCAACAATATCAGTCTTTCCACTAGAGATTTCACTAATCTGGTAGCTGTGTACTCTGACAGGCTAGATGTCTCTGCAGCCCCAGACTGGCACTGAAGGCAGGGAGAATTTCAAGAATTGCTTGTCTTCGATCTACATTTGAAACCCAAAGAAGCCGGGTTTTCATATCAGCAAAAGAATGCTGCAGTAGCAAAGTCGGCAATGGCATAGATGAGCTGGCCAGTGAGAGTGAATGCCATTCAGCAAAAGCAAATGTTCTTTCCTGAATCTCCCTTTGTCTGGTTACTACTGGAAGGTATTGTTTATGCTTTGGGAGCATCTTTTCAGTACAGATAACCTACTCAAGACAATCCCTTTGCAGATGTGCCTAGCAGCCTAGCTCCAGATATGGCCAAGTTGATAGCCAAGATTAAACATGAGGACCTAGGGTTACCATTGCTGTGATGAAACACCATGACCAAAGCAATTGGGCTTACACTTCTGTATCTCTGTTCATCTTCAAAGCAAGTCAGGACAGGCATTCAAACAGGACAGGAACCTAGAGGCAGGAGCTGATGCAGAGGTCATTGAGGGTTACTATTTAGTCACTTGCTCCCTATGGCTTGCTCAGTCTTATTTCTTATACAACCCAGGACCACCAGCCTGGAACTGTCCCCACCCACACTGGGCTAAGCCCTTCCACATCAATCACTAATTAAGAAAACACCCTGTAGACTTCCCTACAGCCAGATCTTATGGAGATATTTTCTCATTTGAGGTTCTCTCCACTGATGACATAGCTTGTGTTAAGTTGACATAAAACTAGCCAGCACAATGACCTCCTTATTCAGTTCTATCCCTGACTCATTAACATGGAAGGAAGAGTCAGTAGAAGTTGGCAGAGACCTGCACCTGCATTCTGTCTTGGGTATGTTTGGGCCAACCTTGCAGTTAATTTCTACTTTTTTGCTTCTTGATGAACAGTAGACAGAGAGACGTAGATTCAGTAAGAGATCAGGGCAAGACGTAGTCTGAAGGACTTATCGCCAGTGGTCCACATCCTCAGAGTACCCCACGTTATGCTCCTTACCAGCTCCCAATATTGCTATGTGAATCCATCAATGATTAGTGCATTAATTAGGTCTAAGTCCTCCTGGTGTACAACTATAGAAGTGTTTAACATGGACACACCCAGAGATTTGCTTCTCAGGTCTTTCATTTTCAATCAAGCTGACGATGAAATTACTCACGATAATTCCCAGAGAAAGTTAGAGAGGTAACCTCGTGGATACAATACTAGATGGCTAGTTTTCTTTGTGGGTTTAGATACAATCAGTCAAAGTCTTCGTTCGGCCCCAGAACTTGATGAGGAAAACTGATGCTGAACTGATAAGTTCTTCAAGTATCACTATAAAATATGTGCATGTTTCTTAATTTTTGATTCAGTTAAAACTCAATATAAAACTACTGTCTTGAACCCTCTACTCAACGATCAGTGCGGTTGTGGATCAAGAGATGCAGGATGCCTTAAATAGTTCTCAAAGGGAAATACAGACTAACTTGAGATGTTTATCTTGGCCTAACTAGGGGAAGGCTGAGAAATGCTGTGGAAATCAGCAGTCCTTGCTTTAGAATCTGAGCTTGTATAGCTTTTGCACCACCGAAATCCACTATTCACAAAATAGAAGAATCTGATAGAATCAAAGGATGTGGCGGACCGCTCTGCCCCACGTTTGGGGGCCAAAATGTCGGGGACCACTCTATCAATGTTGAAACCTGCACTGCCAAAAACCTTGGGGGCTAAATTGTTCTGGCCTGTACTGTCCCAAGCTGCTCCGGCCCGTGGGTCGGGGACAGACGAGAAGAATGGAGACCAGACAGATTCAATCCCGTTTATTCTTCAGTCTCTCTTCTTCTCTCCCTAGTTCCTAGTCCCTAGTTCCTAGCACCAAGTCTCAGGTCTCGAGTTCCTAGTTCTTTACTTCCAGCTGTAATAAGTCTCAAGTCCTAATCCTAGTTCTAATTCTAAGTTGCTAGTCTCTTTCCCAGTCGCTAGTCTTCTTCCAAGTGCCTAGTTTCTAGTTCTGTCTTCTGTCTGCCTCTTGCCTTTTATGTGTCTCACTTCTAAGTCACGCCCTTAAGTGACGCCCTTAAGTCTTATCTCTAAATCACACCTTTAAGTCATGCCTTTAAGTCACACACCTTTAAGTCTCCCATACCTAAGGGAAGATCCTGGGCATCTAAAACAAGATGTTATCAGAGTGTGCTCAGCTGTTGTAGGCTGTTGTAAATAAGTCTCTTGTTAGGGTATATGGCTCAAGATGGCTGCAAGGATGATAGCTGCCTTTTGTCGGCTCCCCACAAAAGGTCTCATGATTCCACCTTCATCTCAGCACCCCATCCCTGACTGTCAGGGCCATGTCAGTCTAAGCCTCTGGCTCTCAGGATAGCATCCAAGCTGTATCATAATTGTCCTGCATCCCTTAACCTGCCCTCTATGACTCTTCATCTCCATGATTTCTCATGACAGTGTGTCAAAGCTGTTATCTAATAAATGATTTGCTATTTATGTGGTGACTTTAACACCTTACTCTTGTAGCAGGGAATGGTGACCCAGACCTGTGATCATAGAAATGAAGTAACTGGAACAGGACAGCAAGTTATGGGCCAGCATGGACTACAAAAGGAGAACCTGTCTCAAAACAAAACAAAACAAAACAAAGAAAAAACAAAACAGACAAACAACAGCTAGATTTACAGAGGACCAGGGAAATAATTGCCATAGTGGGAAAAGGCCCAAAGGATGTACTCATAAGGCATGAGGCACATAAAGTCACATCCTTAGCTCTCTAGACCCTTCCTGCTTTCCACACCATCTTTCAAGTCTGTTCTTTATGCTCTCAGCTCCGCCCTCTAGAAACTTCCCAGAGGGTTCTTTCTCAGTGCTAGGACTCTGCACCTGTGTTAACTTTGCCTGGCTGCCTGCTTCTTCCACATTATCCTCAGCTTACTCCAATTTGTCCTTAATGATTTTCTCAATACATTTTCGGTTGAAAAGCTTTCTGGAGCCTTCCATACGGGATGAATATTTCTCCTCCAGGCTCTGTTAAACACGCTGTTTCTACCACTGTGTAAAATTGATTCAACACACTTGAGGGAAGTTGCTTATTTTTCTTTGTAAATTCCATGAATGGGACTCTGTCCTCGGAACAGAGCCCTGGGAATTTCTTATTGCATAAGACACTAGAAAATATCATGTTATATATGTAGCTCCAGAGTTTAGACTCATAGCTGCATGAACTTAGGTACATTACCCAATGTTTCTGAATCTGCTTTTTGCTTCGGAAATAGTGATGGTGACAATTTATCGATGAGAGTACAGTGCAGAATAAGGAGAGATTATTGACACCAGAAACAGCCACTTTTCACAAGTATTGAAGACCTGATCATATGAAATGAGCAGCAGCTAAGTAAAGAAAGGTAGCCTATCTCATGGTCTACAAGGAAAAATGAGATTCTTAAAGCTGGGTACGACAGAAGCTAAGAGGAAACTCATGTGAAAAATGAGTTTCCACTTGCTGTACTTTGCATCTTGCAGTCACATTGTACAATACCAGTTACTACTCATATTCTACCCATATTCTATACACGAGGAGCATTGCAGTGGTGTGTGCCCATCCCAGGGCTACCAACACGGCAGACTAAGAGTTAGAATCTGTTTGACTAGTTTACTGTTTTATAGTCAAGTCATTGCGCCTCCTCCTAAGAGCTTTCCCCTTTGCTAGTAAATACACACACACACACAGACACACACACACACACTATCTCTCTCTCTCTCCATATACATGTATATATGTGTATATATGTATGTACATATATATGTGTATACATGTATATACATATATATGTGTATACATGTATATACATATATACATGTATACACATATATATCCTATGAAAAATATCCTATGAAAAATGACAAAATAGCACTAGACTTGTAGACATACATTGACTGAACTTTATCTTGCTGGATGTGTCTCTGTTTACAATCTTTACCAGGATCAAAAATGGATGCACAGTGTCTAGGAATGACATAAACCAGCAGGGTGTTTGAGTTGCAGGAGTCATTCTCCAAATGTGAGTTTTGAAGTCCATCTCATTTTTGGCTCCTGAAAATGTCATCTACATACGCTCACTTGCTCGAGAGGTACATATTGAATTTCTGTGCTTCTCTGTACAAGGGTAGCAAACACAGACTGTCTCCTTGTCGTTAGCACACAAGTTGGATGTAAGTGATAAACGATGAGGAACGCACAGAAGGTGCTACTGGGATGGATGAGAATGAAGGAAACTGTGTGGGAGAGCCTCAGAGAAGAGATAAAGAGATGCATTTATGCACAGACCTTGAAGGACAGAGACGTGACCACATGGAGAACCAATCTGTGGGGCAAGGAATGAAAGGCTGAGAAGCTAGAAAGATCTGGCGTTGAGGAAGTGAAAGGAAGCCTTATGCCCGAGTGCTGTGCATGAAGGCAAGGATGAATACAATGTTGCTGTTTTGAGATTTGGCCTCCCTCTGTAGCTTCATCTTGCCTGGAACTCACTATGCAGCTCACACTGACCTACAGCTGTGATTGCCCCTCCTTCCACTTCCCAAGGGCTGCCGGGACTCCAGGTGTGTTGCCTCTGGCTTTATTTTCTGTTTTACGACAGAAGTTGCAGGATAATTTTGTCACAGGCTCCATGTTGTATCATTTGGGTTTTGTCCCCTACTCCCTCAACACAGAGATGTGATTCCTGCTGGAGCAGGGTGGGCTCTTAGTTCAAGGTGTTACAAAAAGAAGAGGAGAGGTCATAAAGATGGATTGGGGTGAAAAGATCATGTGAAGACACAAGCAGATCGGAGCTAAGGATTATGGAGTGGCCGAGAAGCTGAGATGGCGCATGGTTTTGTCAACATCTTATTTTAGATGTGTAACCTACAGGGCGGTAAGGGTTTCCATTTGTTTTAAGTTACCTAGTCTTTTGTAGGATGTTAGGACAGGTCCTAAGAAGCAACTGTGATAAATCAATTATTTCCATTTGTGATATACATCCAATGCTGGTCACAATCTAGTTGCTCTTCTGGGTTTTTGTGTTAGCTCTTTTGTTGCTGTGACAAATCCCTGAAAGGGAAAAACAAATCACTTTGGCTCATGGATACAGAGGTCTCTATGTATATCAGTTTGCTCAATTGTCTGGAGTCTATAATGAGGCAGGGGTGTGTGACAGAGGCTGCTCACTTTACCTCATGGCATCTGGAAAGCAGGGGTGGGACGATAAGAAGGATGAAGGGATGAAACAAGATATATCCTTTGATGTCATGTTACTAAGGGAGAAACCCCCTTAACTACATCCTAAAGCCCAATGACGCTATTGAATTAGGACTCATCCATCAACGGATTCCTCCACTGAACCAGTGAGGCAGAGTCCTCGTGATTCAGCCCCACTTCTGAATTCTGCTGAATTGGGAATGAAGCCTTCATTCAACATGTGAGCTTTTGAAGGAGAGCTAGTCTTTATACCTAACCCACAAATAGACCTCATGGTAATTCCCCTTCAAAGTGGAATGATCAGAAAGCATGTCTCCTGAAGGAATGAAGCAGGGCTACCATAGTCGATACATGAGCTGTGAGCAAGCTTGTATTTGCAGCCTGGCCTTAATGCCCAAAGTAGCATGAACCAAAAAATCTGTGAGATCACCTGACAGTGCATAGTATCCCCACTACCCAGGCTTGTTGGTGCCACATCTCTTTTCATTGCAGAGAAACAACTGACCTGGATCAGTTCAGGGTCCAAGGGGAAAATGGATTCCCTAAGACTCCATCCTCTCTGTGGGGAGATTTAGATTACTCCAGCATGGTGTTCAGATAATTAAGGGGAAAAAAAAAACTAGTTTCCTTTGCCTGTAAGTACTTCATTGCTTGAAGAAGTGTTCCTCATTAACTAAACAAGGGTATTTTTTCCCCTTTCTCTTCCCTCTGAATGGTAATTGCCTCTTCTTCCTAACACAAAGTTCTTTGCTTAAGGAACCAAAAGGGGACATGTTTTGAGGCTAGTGATGGATTCTCTGGTGGCATCAGATAGATGAGATCTCCCAAAATTGCCTGTGATGGACATGGATTCAGATCCACTTGGGCCCCAGTTCTGTGACCTGCAGGAGTGTGTTACTTTCCTGAGAGCATGGATTCCTCCGTCACAGAGCTGCTGTTGGCTTTCAGTAATGTGGGTAAGGTTCTCAGAAAAATCCACTGTTCTGAAGCCAAATGGTACCCCTCAAGTTTAGTGCCTCCTACGGGTCAGTGGCTTCTCCTCTGGAGAAGTTGACTTGGGCTCATGGGTTTTAAGGGTGTATCTGTCTTGGTAGGGAAGGCGTGGTGGGGCTTTGTTCCTGGTGGTTCGAGCTTGATGCCTAGCTTCCACACACCTTGGACAATCAGAAGGCAGAGAGACAAAGAGCTGGGTTGTAACCCTCAAAGGTCTCTTCTGAGTGACTCATGCTAACAGCTAGAACCCACCGACTGCAAAAACAGAGGGCCAGCTGGGGACCAAGTGTTCAAACCAATGAACCAGTGGGGAAGCATTTAAAACAAGCCACATTCTGAAGGATGATTGTGCACATACTGATGAGCTAGGCCTGGTGGCTGTCCAAGAAATTTCCCAGGTAGCACGGCCCCAAACCACACCAGCTGTCTGATCAACCTTAGCGCTCGATATGGGGCATCTAGATCCTACGTGAGTGCCAGAAGACAGAGAAGAAGATATTTTTTGTGTCTCCCTGTCCATCCCCTACTTGTACAGGAAGCCTCCTATGCCAGGGATGAGGTTTGACTCAGCTTACAGGCTAATAGTTGTCTCCTAAGGCTTTGTAAATGTCAGAAGTGCAACAAAGGGCTTGATGGCTCCTGGCACAGGTGGTAACATGAGCTCATGTTTGTGTCTGCTCCCCCTTGCCCTGTCACTCACAGGATGGTTCGAAGTGGCTGGTCTGTCACAGATAAGGAAATACAGGCTTAAGAGATTTTTATAGTGAGCATGCCTACCCAATGCTCCAGAGAGAAAGACTATGTCTTCTTTTCCCTAAGGCACATTATTTGCTTATTATTATTACCTTGGATTTAACTCATTTTGCAATCACAACTATCTGTGTGGTAGAGGGTGCATGCATGTGTGGAGGCCACAGGACACCTGTGGGGAGTCAGTGCTCATCCTTTGCCGTGGATGTCCCAGAGATTGGCAGACCTGATGGCAAGCATCCTCACTTACCAAGGCATCTTGTCAACTCTTATTAACATATCATTGTTGATGTCCACGTTAGATGTCCAACCGCAGCTCAGAACAGACCACTCCAGACCACATGGTTCCAAGCGGTGGGGGGGGGGAGGTTTATTCAGGAGATAGGGCAAAAGTGGGGGGATGAAGATGGAAGAAGACAAGAGAAGAGGAAGAAGAGAAGTAGAGGCCGGCCATAACCACGTGAAGAGAGAGGAAGAGAAGGGGCAGGGGGAGGGAACAGAGAAGCTAGAAGCAAGAGAGTAGGAGGATAAGAGAATAAGAGAGAGAGGAGGGGGCAAGTGTTGAGACCCATACTCTGCCTGGCTTGGCAGCTACTGTGTTGCAGACCGTTCTGCACCACGCTTTGGGGCTAAGTGCTCTGGTCAAGAGAGAGAGTGGAGATGGAGGGGCAAGAGATTCGAAGAATGGAGACAAGACCGGGTGTGTGGTCAAGTCTGGTTACTCCTTTATTTCCCCTCTTCTCTCCTCCTATTGACCTCTCATATTGACTTCTCCTCTTGACTTCTCCTACTGACACTTTTACAAGGAAATCCTGGGTATTTATAAGCACAAGCAGGAGAATACAGGTGAAGACACTTTACCACGTGCACCATGCAGCTGGGGTCACTAAACAGCAAAACAAGCTATGTGGGATAAACAAGATGTTTGTCAGAGTGTGCTTAGCTGTTGTAGGCTGTTGAAAACCAAGTCTCTATCAGGGTATATGGTTTCAGATGGCTGCAAAGATGATCTAGCCGCTTTCTGCTAAAAGTCAGCTCCCAACAGGCAAGCAGCCCCTTTTATAGTGGGCTAGGCCTACCTGGCTGTTGCCAGGTAACTGTGGAGGTGGAGTTTAGACAGAATACTAACAATCATAAATGACTATATATACATATATATGTATATACACATATATATTATATATGGAATTTACCATATTTCAGTACACTTATATAGAGAGTAGATAAAATTCAAGCTCTTTTTACCTATCTCTATTACCCACTATATTCAGCTCATTTTTTTATCTTCCTTCCTTCCTTCCTTCCTTCCTTCCTTCCTTCCTTCCTTCCTTCCTTCCTTCCGAGACACGTTCTCACTCTGTAGCCCTGGCTCGCCAGAACTCTCTATAGATCAGACTGCCCTCGAATTCACAGGGATCCATCTGCCTCTCTTCCTGAGCACTGGGATTAAAGGTGTACACTACCGTGCCTGGCCAGATCAACATTTCTGAACTTTCACACATAAAAGACAGCAAGCAAATGGTGATAGTGTTTCTGTTGCTGGCAAATTTCACTTAACATAATTTCCTCCAGGTCCACCCACCTTGCTAACAATGACAAAATCCCAGTTTTGAAAATCACTCAACAAAATCCCACTGTATGTATGTTCTACTAGCTTTTTTAAAAAAAACCTGCTCACACAGTGATGAGCACCTATATTTTCATGTGTTACGTATTACAAATGGCACCTCCTAGACATAGGCATGCAGATAGCACCTTGGTAAGCAGGTTTCTCTTAAGTTTGACTATATACTCAGAGGTTGGATGCTGCACAGAGTGCTAGATCTGTTTTGAGTTGGTTTTTATTTTTGCTTTTTGGGAGTCCTGCCCACTATTATTCACAGTGGCTGTGCTAATTTACACCGCCACCAACAGTGTCGTGACAGTCCTTTTTGGGAGGTGCTATGTCTACCTTCTCAGTCTGTTGGTAACACATCCTCAAAAACAGACCACAGTGCAAACGAAATCCATGCCTGTGCTCTCCAGATGCACAGAAACGTGTAAGGGCCCGTGAAAAGCTGTCTCAACAAAGCTACCGACGTCTGTTTCCTGTTAAAATTAAAGCAGTAGTAGTCAGTTAGAAGGCGCTCTGCGTTGCTTTTTTCTCTTCTCCCTTTTCTCAGTTCTCTTCTGCTTTTAATTCCAAGGCGAGGGTCTGGTAGACAGAACGCAGCCTTGGAACTTGGTCCAGCTCACATGTCTGGTATCATAGCCTTGGCCTACTTGGAATTTGTGTGGAAATGTTGGGCAAATGAATTCTTATCCTTGAGCGTAAACTTTCTCATTCATGAAATGTAGGGATACAACTACCTACAGCCATGGTGGGGTGATGAGTTTGGCGTGTGTATTGATTATGTTTCTCCCTGCTGTGGCCAAGTATCTAAGGAGACACAGCTAAAGGCAGAAGAGGTTTGTGATAACGTGAGCTTCAGGGAACATAGGCCAGTATAGTGGGGATGGCATGGTAGAGGGTGGCATCATCCGGGACAGCAAAAGCTTGTGGCAGGACTTGTCCACAGACCGAAGGACAGAGAGAAAGCTTGGCTGGATGGAATAGTCCTGGCTGTAACTCAGGGCTCACTCCCAGTGATCTACTTCTGCCATATCTCACCTCTAAGGGTGCAACAACCTCCAGAAAGAATGCCACCATGTAGGGACAAGCCTTCAAACGTGAGTCTATGGCATACATTGCACATTCAAACCATGACATCCCATAACTGGTTTCAAGACTGGTGTCTGTGTTTATAACTGCCATGTGACGACTGGTGTTCTTGCCTAGGTTGGTCAAGAGAAGAACATACATTTTTAGTATCCATGTCTCTGTGGAGATCATGTCAGGGTAGAAGCTAGCCCAAACGCAAGTGGCAGGTTTTGAGCAATGTTGCCCAGTCAGGATCTTGCTCTCCCAAACTTTCCCTCCAGGTTTCCTTAAGAAAGAGAGTTTCCTGATAGCATGGTAGGCTATCCATGAGCAAGCCTATTCCACCTGAGCTGAAAGAAGGCTGTCTCTTTGAAGTTGCTTCTATAGCCTGTATATATTCCTTTCTGCTTCCCACTCATACCTCCAGTAATCTACTGTGCAACATCTTCCACCCTCCTCCCTCCTCCTCCCTGGTCCACTTTGCTGCATCATCTTTACTCCCCAGGGCTTGCATGTCAGGTTTTCTTCCATAGCTGCTGCCTTTCTGGTATGGGAAGCCATCACTCACAGTCAGCACCTTCTCCTCTGCTGTCTTTCCCAGCACGTCTCTGTCTTCACATCACTGGGCCCTGGCCAGCTATGGAGAAGCACAAACTTACTCTTGCAGGCTTCACATTCAGAACAGGGCAAGCTGAACTCCTCCCCTGGGGTCTGCTTCTTCTTTGTTTATTCCTATGACTTTAAAGTTCTCAGAAAGGGAGAACTTTACTAACCTTGACTCCTGGAAGGGTCCAAAGACAAAAGGAGCTGGAAGGCTGGAAAGCCAGTGCTCTGATTCCACCTGCTGTGACAAGTGGGCCTGCCCCTCGTGTATAACATCTGTTTCCTTAGATTCCATATTAATATCCAGGTCAGTGGCTGTGCTTGGAAACAATGATGTAGCTCCTTGGGTTGCACTCTCTATTCTCATATTTGGCTATTGTGTGGTGCTGTATTTCTTTTATGATGACTTTTGAGGACTGGTAGTGATGGAGACAGAACATGCTATTTCACCCAAACAAAACAAAGTATCATTTATCTTAACTGTGTATCTGTCCTAAATATCCTTTATATCTATTCATTTATCTCCCTGTAGATTTATCATTTTTTTATCCTGTCTGTCAGCCTATTTTATGTTGCAACAACATATTTGAGGCTTTGTACTTTATAAAAGAAAAGAGGCTCCTACAGTTTACAGTTCTGTAGCTCAAGGAACATGATACCAGGGCTCAGAAAGTAAATGTACTGATGCCAAGCTTGGTGCCTTGTGTTCACTCCTTGGGATCCACATGGTAGAAGGAGGGAACCAACTCCTTCACATTGGCCTCTGATCTCTACATACATGTTATGGTATAACACACACACACACACACACACACACACACAGAGAGAGAGAGAGAGAGAGAGAGAGAGAGAGAGAGAGAGAGACAGAGAGAGAGACAGAGACAGAGAGAGACAGAGAGAGAGAGTCAGAGAGTCAGAGAGACAGACAAAGAGAGACAGACAGAAAGACAGAGAAAGAGTGAAATAACGTTTAAAATAGTATAATGCCAGAATCCTGGACAGAGTCCCCTGACTGTGACTTTACATGGAAGAGAAATGGAAAGAAAACTAGCAGCATTCAGAAGTGCATGGGTTTAATTAGCCTCATGTATAAGTGCCCGGGATAAATAAGCAGCATGCGGAAGCACATGGGGTGACCCAGCAGCATGCAGAAGCACATGGGGTGACCCAGAAACATGCAGAAGTGCATGGGGTGACCCAGCAGCATGCAGAAGCACACAGGATAAATATGCAGCATACAGAAGTGCATGCATAGCCTAATTTTGAAACAGCCCATCTTACCAAGGCTAATTTGCTTTGACATCTAATTACTTCCCATGAAACCCAACCTCTGAAGGTCTTATTCCCGAAACTACCATATTGGAGGCCCAACTTGCAGTACAAGATCTCTTGGAGGGGATACTCAAGTCTCATGTAAATCATAGCCTCTCTCTCTCTCTCTCTCTCTCTCTCTCTCTCTCTCTCTCTCTCTCTCCCTCCCTCCCTCCCTCCCTCCCTCTCTCTCCCACAATCATCCCATTCTACACCCCTGCTCCTTCTCTCTTTCTATTTGCCTGCTCCTGTTCTTTTACCTGCCCCCTCTTCCTTCCTCCATCTCTCCTTCCTTTGCTATGTTAGGCATTCCTCTCTCAATATTAGATGTTCTATTTCAAAATTCCTAAATATTATCAATTAAATCTGTGGCTTTGGGAAATGGAAGCCTTTACATTCTGTTTTGAATTTTCTTTCTTTCTGAAGCAGGATGTATGGTCCAAAGTTGTATGGACATGAATTAGTTTTTAACTTCTAGAAAACGTTGGCAGCTGTGTCAGCTGCTCTTCTGTCATGCGCGTGGGCCATCTGTCTGTGTGTTTCAGACAGACATTCATCGACTACTCACCCAGGTTATAAAATGTCTCACTCAGAACTCTTCAGGACTGGAAGCTTTATTTTCCACACAAGGAAGAAAGTTTAACTTTTTTAAAAATGAAGATATGCATAGGAACTTTGAGGCCAAGGTGTTTATCTGTTCTTGTTGATGAACATTGGGATAATGGATGGATTTCATATCATCTGTGTTCTTGGCCAAGGGGGAAGCACCAAGAATCATGAGCAGGGACATCAGAAGCTCAGAAACAAATCCAAGAACCCACTGCAAAAAGAGGAACAGAGGACCTGAGATGGTTCAGTGGTCAATAGCATAGGACCTAAGTTCTGTTCCTAGTACCCAGCTTAGGTACTCTAGGGGATTTGATGCTCTATTCTGCACTCCATAGATGCAAGAACACTCACACCTGCACACACACACCACCACCACCATTGAAAAGTAAGAGCATTCTTTTTAAGAACAAAGGGGAAAAAGAGGGTTTGTAAGTTACTTTCCCACTGTAACAACATATCTGGTAGAAGCAATTTAAAGAGAGAACTGGTATATTTTGGCTCATGGTTTAGTCCATCAGCAGGAAGCCAAGGTGAGTCCATGATGGCAGGAATATGAGGCTATGCCTTGTCAAACATTGGTAGATCAGAAAGTACAGATTAGGACCAGATGTGGGGCAGGCTATAACAGTCAGAGCTTCTGTGGCCCACCTGTATGACCCATGCTTCCTGTTCAAAGCTTCTGAGTCTTCCCAAATAGAATTACCCTGTGGGGGTCAGGTGTTCAGGCACATGAGCCTGTGGGAGGCAGTTTATATCCAAACTGTTAAAGTCCTGGTAGCGATCCTAAGTGGGTCACATATGTCAGAGCAGGGCCAGGCAGCAGTGTGGGTTCTAGGATATGCTAAACAGTTTGTATTTTGAGAAGGCTAAGAACATTAACCTTGTACTGTAGGTTGATTGAATCTTCTAGTCATAACGGGAGACTTCCTGAGGCTCTGAATGCTGCCATATGACTCTGTGTATGTGTGTATCCATTCTTCGTTATCAACTGACAGAACAAATAGGAAGTTTTCTTTACCTGATAATATGGAAGCAACATACTTTGGCCATTCTTTGAAACATTTCTAGAAAATTTCCATTGGAGTTGTTGAAGGGTGTTTGTTTAGGCTGTCTAGTTTACATTATCCCATACTAAGGGCAGACCCACCAAGGGATGAAATAATGAATAATCAAGAAAAATGCTATTGAATTAAAGTCTTGCTCTGTAACCCAGGCTGACCTTGAACTTGTAGCAATCCTTCCGTCTCAGGCTTTCAAGTGCTAGGCTCATGGATATGAGTCACTATACCTGGAATAAAGGAGAATTGGTTTATGGGCAATCTTTATCCCAACCTACATCATCTTTCAGATGGTTCCTTTTTGAATTTTGGTGTGTGTATGTGTGTGTACGTGTGTACATGTGCACACACATGCACATGCATGCAGGTAGTCACAGAGTCCAGAAGAGTGCATTAGATCCCCTGGAGCTGGAGTTAGAGGTATTGTGAACTGCTCAATATGGATGCTGGGAACTCCTTGGGAAAGCTACAGGTGATCTTGACCTCTGAGCCTGCTTTCCAATCCCATCCGGGTGCTTGTCTGTAGAGAAAGAGAGACTGTCTTCCTTCTTCTTCAGTCATCTTGAGCTCTTGTTTTGATTTTCTAACTCTTCTCCATTCTGCTTACCACCCCCTTTAAAAATTGAAATCTACCTTAAAAGAGACACAGTGGTTGGTGCTTGTAGTGCGTGTAAGTGTGAGTTATTGATTCTGCAGTTGTAGGCACCTCTATTTTATCAGTCACTGAAGACTGAACAACTTCATTCCCAGGAATTGCATGTACAAACCTAGGGTGGCCAGGGTGGTCTTTGGCCATCTAGGAATGAAAGGCCTTTGCTGGCTCCCTAAATCCACTTTCTCTTGCCCTCTGAGGCCAAGTTTTCCCATTTTCAAAACACACCAACACTATCAATCTCAATTTGAGATAGCTTTGAAGAACAGAATAAGAGAAACACACAATAGTATCAAAAGCAGAGAGTAAGCTTCTTGCCCCAAATGATAACTGTTGCTATTCTCCTTTTTATTAACACCTGTAATATTGGGTTGGGATAAAAATCACCATAGACCAAGACTCTCAAAAAACAGTACATTTTATTTTAAAGCCTTGAAAGGATATGTCTTTTAAGAATTGGTTTGTCTGTCTGTCTGTCTGTCTGTCTGTCTATCTATCTATCTATCTATCTATCTATCTATCCATCCATCTATCTATCTTGTGTTTTGATAGTGTATGTGCTATGCATGTGGAAGTTAGAGGACAGTTTAAGGGATCACGTTCTCTCTTTCTGCCATTTTAGTGTCTGGGTGTTGGACTCAGACCATCAGACCTTTACCCATAAACTTATGTAACCAGCTCCATGATATATATGTCTTCACCAAAGTAAAATACTGAAATAGCATGCAAAAATAAGATTCTATGCAAGTAGTGATTTATTGGCCACAAAGACCCTTGACATCCAATGGTTCATCTGAGAACATTGGTAATGTGGCCTGAGCGACAGTCTAGACTAGACAGACTACCCTTTTAAGACTCTGCCTTCTGCATATGAAGACAATGCCCAACACCACCCACTGTCTTGTGAGAGCTTAAGTTCTTTTGAAGACAGATGTATCCAATTCAGACTGGGGTTCAAAGACTATGCCAAAGCCTCTGAAGAGTCAGGGGACCAGGTTTTTAATTTCTGGGTGGGCATGTTGGAGCTTCTCACCAACTATGAGATGACTGAGGACAGCAGACATGCCTGCTGTGGGTTAGGCAGTCATATGTTCAGGGTGCATCTCTAAGAGATGAAAGGAAATATCAAAGTGGAAGGAGAAGCTCAGGAGAATCCAAGAAGGGCCTCCTTGCTCCTAGAAGCTTGGTTGATACACACATACTACAGATGATGCTGAGAACCTGCTGTGCTAACTGTGTCCTGGGGAGATGGTGATGAAGAAGGTATAGTCTATCACTCAGTGGCTCAAAATTTAATAAAAAAAGAGTCTTATTCCCAACTAGGAATAACATGAAACATTCAAGCAGTGAATGGTTACATAAGCACCAGAGACAGGCAGTTGCTTTGGTGCTGAAAATTACCCTCCTTGCCCATTGAACTCTAGCCTACTCTTTATAAAAATTTCAAGAACCAGAAAGGGGGGCAGGAAGAGAGGGTGGGGTGGAGATAGACATGCGATTCAGTCAGTAAAAAGCTTACTTTTCAAGTACAAAGACTCAGAACCCACATAAAAATGTCAGACATGATGGCCTGAGGTTATCATCCTACTACTGGAAATGTAGCCTATGGGAGGAGCAAGTGTGGGATCTAAGGATTGCCCAGTAATGTGGCTAAGTGGGTCAGAGCCTGTGCTGCCAAGTGTGGCAACCTGAGATGGATCCTCAGGCCACACATGGTAGGAGAGAATAGAGTTGTCCTCTGACCTCGACAGATGTTCTCTCTCTCTCTCTCTCTCTCTCTCTCTCTCTCTCTCTCTCTCTCACACACACACAGGGGTGGGGATAAAAATAAAGTCACAGTTGTGTTGGCAAGATGGCTTTGAGGATAAAGGCATTTGTTGTTGAACCTAAAAACCTAAGTTCAATATTCAGAACTTACATGGGGAGAACAAATTTCTGTAGTTTGCCCTCTGACCTCCACACTCGTGCTATGGCCTACTTGGTACACACAGATCATAGCTAGATAGCTAGATAGCTAGATAGCTAGATAGCTCAATCAATTGATAGATAGTAGATAATAGATAGATGATAGATGGATGGTAGATAGGTAGGTAGTAGATGAGAGATAATAGGTAGATAGATAGTAGATAGATGATACATAATATATAGATAGGTAAATAGGTAGATGACAGAAATAAATGGATAGGTAGTTGATATATGTAATAAAAGGTCAGGGTTTTTATGTGTGTTTATGAAGGTGTATGTGCACATGTATATCTAGGCTGGAGGAAAACCTCAGATATCACCCTTAAGAAGGCTATCTACTTCCCGTAAGATTATCTCTTGTTGGCCTGAAGTCTCCACTGGCTATCCAGAGAGCCCAAGGGATCCCTTAGTAATATGTGATAAGCACAGGCCACCACGGCTCTTGCAGATTGAACTCAGGCCCTTGTGCTTGTAAAACAAGCTTTTTCCAGACCAAGCCACTATTCATGTTCTTGATTTTCTTTTTTCTCAACCATAAGGTAAAGCCAAACATTTAGCTAGGCACAAAAGCCATGCACGCCAGGTACCTCGTCAGCTCTCTTTCCTCACACCATATAATCTAATCACATAAGAGAAAGTTTTGGTGCGGCCTGTGCTGTGGTTGCTCACATGTTGCATGTGTGCATGTGACTGCTCACATGTTGCATGTCACGTGTGCTATTCTTTCTGCTGGACATAACCTCCTCGTGCATGAACATGAACTCACTGATCGGACGTTCTGCCTATAGCTTCTCTGCTTCAAATAGATCCATGACAGGTAACAGTGGATGTGGGAAGTCAACTTGGAAAAGGTCCATGGTTTCTCCATCAGGACACCGACACCCTTGTGAAATCTACCACTGAGTGTGGGCATAGCCTGTGACCTGCTTCCTGCCAAAGGCTTATGGCAAAGGTGTGGGGATACCATTCCCAGGATCATGCCATAAAGGATCTTGATGGGCATCTGGCATCCTCTCTTTCCCACCTGCTGTGCTTTGAGTCGCCAAAAGACAATGAACTTAGACTTCCCCTGACTCCAGAAACTCAACTCTGCCAACAATCACATGACTCAGGGGAATTTTCAGATGCAATCCCAGCCTTAGCCTATGCCTTTACTGCAGTCTTATGAGAGGCCCTGAAGCAAAGGTTCCAGTCTACCTGGACCCAGATTCCTGATCCATGGAGGCTCTCTGACAGTAAGTGTGTGCGGTCATTTGTTGTATAGTCATTGAGAACAAATATGCATGAGGAAGAGAGAAGCCCCACTGTGGCTTAGGCTGCAACGGCTTCCTGGAGCATAAGGCCTGAAGTGTAATTTTGAAGTGTAGCTCTACTGTGTTATTGGCACAGACTTGCTGCAGACGACTCAGGCTTTGTGGAACATGGGAAAGAAGTTTCTAGAAGGCAGCACCGAATCCAAATCTTTGTTCCAATCCTTAGAGTTCTGAATAGAAATATTGTGCGGAGTCTTCTGTGATTCCCACTTATATTCCAGTGAAGATTTCAAAGGACAACTGCTATCCACATCAGCCAAGCGAAGACTTGGCAAGCTAGAGGCAAGATGTTCAGGAGGACTGTCATTAGAGTTCATGGAGAAAAAGCTCTGTTTTCCACTAAATGTGTTTTGAGGTCTGAAAAAAAAAAAATGAAGATAAATGAAGCAATCACTAGTGGCCTCTTCTTTCCGCTCTGTTTTGTGTCTGACACTTAGCCCAAGGGATCATTCACAAAGGGGTTCCACTCACGGTATCACATGCATCTGGCTTTAAAGGAAACCGCAGCCTAGCGGATGCTAAATATTTTCTCCCTTAATGTCCTTTGGAACTTCCAGAACATATTGAGATTATTTCTGCAAATCATGTTGAACTAATATTTTAACGTTCTAATTAAGATTTATATAGAGCGCTGGTGTTTGAATCTGCCTCCAAGTAATGCAACAGGATCTGAAGTTGTGTTTTATACACCCTGCAAATGCTATGGGGTTTCTTCCAGCTGTGTGTGCCATTTCTGTCCGTTTTGTGTATTAAGATTCCGAGTGAAATTGTATTTGAGAAGCATAAAATGAGGTAGCACGAAAAACTAAATGATAAGGGTTAGGAGGATGGCTTCACGGGTCCAAGCAATCGCTGTATAAACATAAGGATTTGAGTTCAAATCCCCAGTGCCCATGTGAAAAGCTGGGACTGTGGGAAATGGATATGTGGAAACTGTGAGGCTTGCTGGTCACCAGCCAGGCTCCAGGATCTATGAAAAACGCTGTATCAAGAGCGGTAGAGCATCCAGCTAGAAAGGTGACTCCATGTTTAAGAGCTCTCGCAGAGGACCTGAATTCAGTTCCCAGAACCCACTTGGAGTGGCTCATAAGTCCCTGTAACTCTAGCTCCAGGAGATGCAAAACCTCTGTCTTATGTGGACACTGTACTGATGTGTACATACTGAAACATTTAGGGATGGAGTAAGCAAAGCCCAGTAATCACTATGAATGTTAAAGATCACCCATGGCAGGAACTTACCCTGTCAGATAACCCTTGAAAATCCTGTTGCTTTCAGGAAGAGTCCAGTGTGGAAGATATGCAAACTACCCTAGCTAAGACAGACAGGCTGAAAATCCTGTTAGTTTGGTTTTTTTTTTGTTTTTTTTTTTTTTTTTTTTTTTTTTGCAAAAAATGAAGAACACTGGTAAAACTGGTCGAGACTTCTACTTGCACTGAATGTCAACAGAATTTGAGTACCAACATGAATCTGTTTAATTTACATCTTGGTAGCTGAGATTTGTTATAGGGATGCTCTGGGCTATAAATTACTTATGGCTTTATAGTGCTCCTGACCATTATGTAAAAAGTAGTTTTGTGTTACACAGGTCAAGGGAAAACAGCCCTTGGTTGATTCACTTCTTCTGTCTGGGACACTTGCCCAGTTGCCATGGATCATGTTCATCTATTGCAAAGCATAAATATCTGCTTTCCTATATGGACGATGTGACTGCTGTGGACTTCTAGGGAGGGAATCTACCACCCACACTGCGCTTTCTTTCACTTCTCAACCCTCGGAGGGATAGGAGTGAATCAGAGAAGAGCTATATGGAAATCTGTGCTGAGATAGCCTATAAATCACCCTTGTCATCGTCTCTTCAAACTGTGGTTGATTTATGACACAGTCTCATGTCTCGTGGCCATGGCCACACCATTCTCATGTTATGAAGTCACATCCCTGCACCACCAGGGACCACTTAAAGATCATACATAGGGAGAGATAGAAACAAGCTCACATCAAAACAAGAGAGTGTTGAGGCATACGTGGGATGAGGGATGGGATGTGAGATGGGACTCCACTGTGGGACAATCTAGGTGTGAGGGGTGAGAAGCAAAGGAGGCAAGCATTTTTTAAGTTCACAGTGGGTTTCCTAATTTAATGGAGAAGGCGTGACAAACAAATGCTGACATAGGTGAGCGTTCATACCCAGAGGTGCAGGTGCTCCCATGAGCACATCCTCATTCGATCCGAGCTGAGATTTTCTAAGCAAAAGAATGATCAACATTAGCTTCCATCAAAGCTGAGTGAACCTTCCTCAAACATGACAGGAAAGTAGGGCAAGGGAAGAGAAGAAGAACAGGACCAGAGAAGGAGATGCTAAAGGAAGGGGAGCTGGCTAATGGTTCCTTCCCATTGTTATCAGAGCTACACATCAGAGATTGGGATGAACCTTGCTATCCTGCCCCAACTCCATGACCTTAAAGCTGCAGAGCTGAGAGCCAACTGCCAGTATCCACCAACCTACCCTGAGGGCATACTTCTCTAGGGAGTCAATAGTTAAGCTTGCTGCAGTGGAATGTCCTTTGTAAAAGTCTGTATGCCCTGTGTAGTCCAGACATCTGCCGGAAGTCATTTTCTAAATTATTTAACACACATACAGTGATAGGCACCGATGACGTCATGAGAGCAGCTGATGTGACATAGAATTGTCCTTCTTCTGGACAGTGTCTTTTCTCTCCCTCTGTGGTACATCCAGATGAAAGTCTAGTAAAGCCCTGTGCAGAATAGTGTCGGACAGAGAGAGGCTATGTGCTGACTTCCAGCAGCTTGTCTTTTCCAACTTTGGCTGATCTGTTTGGTATGGTATTGGGAGATAGGTTTTTGCTCATGGAGTCTCTCCCTCTTTGTGTTCTGCCATCTAATTAGTTCCTTTTTCTCTAGTTGCTTGTCATTACTTTGGGCTCTGAGAACAATCTCTGGGTCAGACAGATGTGAGTTCGAGTCCCAGCTTTGTCTCTTATTACGTGCATGGCTATACAGTCTCCAATCTCACCACCAGCCTGGGTCCCAGTGTTACACGAGCTGGGGACTCAAGCAGCAGTCTTCGGATGTTGTTTATTATCTGACTGACAGCCATGAAAAAAACAAATGCTGAACAGTAACACATCCTTATTTTAAAAATTCACTTGTGTTCTTTCATGACGGTGGCTTAGCAGCATCCTTGGGACCATATGTACTTTGTTGATATTGGCAGGAAAAGTGGGAATCAGAATCCACGGGCAGGCCCGAGGAGTGTGACCAGGAGATTACACACACCCAGAACTGGTGTTCCTCTTAATAAGTGGTTCCACTCTGGATCCTCAGCGACTGTGTGGTTCACTTCTGAAGTAGCTCAATCCACCCGGGAATAGTTTGTGAGAATGGTAGAATACTGAGATGAAAAACAGGCTAAATTCTGCTCAGTTCTTAGAAACCTAGAGCCTGCTTTGATTAAGAGTGGAGATAAATGTGTGACGTATAGCCACTGAGTAAGTAATTATCAAGGAGAGTAAGTAAATATCGAGGATAGTGAGTTCTGTTTGCAAATAGACTACTTGGTTTCAGACCTCAGGTCCACCGTTCCCACTGGCAGGATGGCCTGTATACAACATTCTGGGAACTTGCTACCTGCTTCAATGAGAGTAGATGAGTCCACATCCCTCCACCCTGAGCTGAAATGGCTCCATCTCACGAATTTTCTAATTAGATGAAATTGACTGGATGGCATTAAACCTAAGCAATAAGATGATGTTTCTAATCATTGTAAATATATTCATCAACTTTCCTTTGAGAAATGGACACACACCTTCCTTTCTGTTGTGTATACACACCAAGTAAAAACCTCTGCCCAAGACAGTGTCTGCTTTCTCTCTTTGAGTAAAAACAACCAGTGAGAGTCATCACTCAAACATTATTGTGGATATCTTGTTCATATGTCAAAAAATAAAATATACTTCCTGGAGACAGGGGCATAATAGTTTATTAGCTCTTTCAATAGTCTATATAAGTACTAAGTGACAGTCTGTGGCATATAAGCATGGTGGGTCAGCATTGGTATCCATTCTCTTAAGATCCCCTGTACCCGCTGAACTATGGTGTGTTCAGGTTATCTACTCTACAAAGACTTGAAAAATCATTAAACCCACAAACATTCCATTTGTCTAGGGTGTCTACACCTTTTCCTCCTTCTTCCCCCCTTGCCTCAACCATTCTTTTTTGTCTTCTCAGATCCTGTTTCATACCTGTACCCATCTCAGACTGGATGCAAGAAGGAGATTTGCAAATACGAAAATAGTAGGGCCAGGTGATCTCTTACCTCGGGCTCCCTCAAGGCTGCCTCTATGCCCCACATTTCCTTGGCTTCCACCAAGATCTGCACAGGAAACAATGGTTGTCACTCTCAGCCAAGCTGGGTCTTTTTGAGACACAGCTGAACAATCAATTACTGGGTGAGTATATCTGAATTTCCCTGGCTGCCTTCCACGTGCCTGAAGACATCAAAGCTGCTCCACCCTCCTCTCGGGCTGTCTCATCCTCTTGCCATTCAACTGGAGTCTCTGAGGGAGCTCCTATCCTTGCCAGCCCCCAATGGCTTCCTCCAGACTTCCCACAAGGTCTCTGGAAAGAGAAGCAATTGTTCCCTTTTAAAAACCTGATCTGCTAGAAGGGAAAGTACAGATAACTGTACTTGGCAACGTTTGTGGCTGAAGGCAAAGGATTGGGAGCTAGGAGATAGATTGCTGAGAAATTAAAGTTTTCGTTTTGGTACAAGAAATAGGAAGTGTGAAATGTAACACATAGGGGCTGGGAGGTAGCTAGACAGGTGAACATGAGGATCTGGGTTTGATCTTCAGCAGAAAGGCAAGGTGATTCTATGTTCATAAATCTAATGCTCACAGCCTCAATCCCCCAGGGCTCACTGGCTAGCTAGAGCAGCTCACTTGGTGACCTCCAAGTCATGGTGAGAGACTTTATACCAAAAATAAGGTGGATGTCTCCAGAGAAACATGTCTCCTGAGGTTAACCTCTGGCCTCTAGCTGTATATACACCTGCACACACACGGACACAGATTATACTCTGCACCCCTCCCCCTTTGTCTGCAGCAAACACACTCAAAACTATGAGAACTTCCTATGAGGAATCAGAAGATCAGACCTTCAAGCATCCTCCGGTAACCATGGACCTAAATCCCCCTCAGCTACAAAGGGCATCTGTACTGGTTAGATTGCAGATTTTTCTGGTAAGAAAACCCAGGCTATCATCAACAGAGCTGGTGTGCTAGCTCTGACAGCAAGCTGGGAAATAGCTTAAGAAATTGAAAAATTCTTGTCTGTGAAGATGTCTAGTTCTCCGGAGTGCTGGTCTGGATATTTATGTCCTTTTGGAAACCTGATGGCACAGCCTGAATGCCTGATACAAAGGTGGCTGGCAGGCAGATCAGACAGTTGGTTGTAGTGGTTTATTTCCCAATACTGTTTCTATAGCGGATAGAATCTTGGGGCTCAGAGAAAGGAGCCTTGTGCGGACAGTATTTTCTAAAAAACAAGAATTTGCATGGCTGGGTCTGAAGACTGGAATGGGACCTTTATTAGACAGTATGTTGACCATCTTCAAATGAAGGGTCGGTCCCTTTGTGATAAGGGAACCAAACTAGATAAGTTCCCATCTATAAAATAAGAAGTACAGTTAGACCTAGAATGTCTGTAGTAGAGAAAAAATGAAAAAATATCTGTTAAATCATGAGACAGCGGGAACTTTGGTTTTTTGTTTTGTGGGGGTTGCAAGGTAAAGTAATAATACCCACTAAGGAGCAAGATGCTCTAGAAAAATCTCTGAAGTAGGTGATAGCTTAAAGAGATGAGGCTCCTCTTATGGGGACAAAATATCCTAAATTACTTGTTGATAATGGCTAAAAAGTTCCTCCAACATACAAGGGAAACAAGGGATTGTATGTTCAATTGTATAAGTTGGGTGACTTGTGGAATGTGTGTTAATAAAAAGACTATAGCAAAGCAGTTTGTTTGTTTGTTTGTTTGTTTATTCATTGGTTTTTCGAGACAGGGTTTCTCTGAGTAGCCCTGGCTGTCCTGGAACTCACTCTGTAGACCAGGCTGGCCTCGAACTCAGAAATCCGCCTGCCTCTGCCTCCCAAGTGCTGGAATTAAAGGTGTGCACCACCACTGCCTGGCCCAAAGCAGTTTATTAAGGAGGGAGGAAGGATGGGAGAGAAAAGGGGAGTCTTGGTATGGAGATAAACCAGATAGCTTAGTCATGCCCCCTGGGAACTTAGTATTACAGGTAGTGTGTGTGTGTGTGTGTGTGTGTGTGTGTGTGTGTGTGTGTGTGTGTGTGTGTGTGTGTAGTTTCTAACTGGTCAAATAAAGAGAAGATTGGATGGAGAATTCGCAACAGTAGCTCACTGTGGCAGACATTAGTAAATCAGTCCACTGTACAGATGTCCTTTTGATCTAGCAATGCAGCAGTGTCCCTGAGGTCAGAGGTTCTGCTTACAGGCATCCTCCCTACAGGTTGGGTCCTGTTCTGACCAATGGGGTATGAGCTGAGGCAGCATATACTTTCCAAGCCATGTGTGGTATAAGAAACAGTTTTCTTTTTTAAACCGGGCTATGGACTGAGAAGCCAACTTAAATCTCATGGAGGGGGATACGACCTTGTGAACAGTTTTGCTATTACATAAATATGTGTGTCCCCTTCAAGCTTGGATGAGCAGTGCAGTGGCATTGGGAGGTGGGGGCCTTTGAGAGATGAGTAGATCAGGATGGTTTGAATACCCATGAATGGGAGTAGTGAAAACCCAACAAAAACAGTCCAAGCACCAGAAAGCAGGTCCTCACCGGACACTGAAAAACTGTTATGCATCGTGAGTTTATTTTTTTTATTAATGGATATGTTCCTATAAATATTCTTAGGATTTCTCTACACTACAGAGGAGTAACTCAGGAATATTTTAAGCACACACTGGGTGTCTCTGTTTCTATGATTTCTTAAGCAGGTCTGGGGCAGTTCTCGGTCTAGGGCTGATTATTCCCTATCACAGAAGCAAGAGTACCCTGGACGAGCTTCCGGACATCCTATAAGGTATGAATTATACCTGGGGGGAAAGGAAGCTTTCTCTGGCCCAGTGTAAATACCAGAAAGCATTCTTTTTGATTTTTTCAACTGAGTCTTACTCTTATCTGGGATAGTTTCCTCAGATGCATGTATGCTTGACTAAAACTCCACTAAGTAGGACCATGTGCTGATCTGCGAAGGTCCCTCTGTACCCAGGTCTACTCCCTGACATTCTGCCCTACATACTGCAGTCACTGTGGTCCTCGGTGTGGGTGCTAAGCTCTTCAATTTGGTTCTCCAGATCTCACTAGTGTTTCTGAGCACCTTACACTGCAAACCCATCCCCCAAAAGCAAACTGGGATGTAGTGGTGTTCTTCTTTCTAACATTTCACTCATAATTTTACATACAAAATCTTCAAGACCCATACATTTTATCTCATTTTACCTGTTGAATTCTTTCAAATAGTGTGTTGTGTGGGTGTGTCTTGTTCATCTATTTTGTCTGCAAGACATCTATGTTTGTCTGACTCCCTAAGATCTTACTGGATTTCATTGATAGTCTTTGCAATCATAAGCCATTCTTTATTTTATAGGAAAGAAGGAAAGACTCATATTAGCAGCATGGCTCTCTGATCTCACATAGTTTGTAGTGGTAGAGCCCAAATTCAACCTTACATGTTGTCTCTGGGAGGTATAAGAATGTCAGTTTGCCTGTGTGATTTTCCCTGCTTCATACTTCCTTGACTTATATGCTTTGGGGGCAGTAGGAGACGGAGGGAGATTAGAGTGGAAAACAGAACCAGTAATCACTCTTGAGAGCCACTGCAAGCTTGTTCCCTTGGTTTGTAAAAATTTTAAAAAGGGTGGAAATATGAACATATGTTCCAGATATAGGGACCACACCAGTAAGAGTCATTCATTCTTTTTCCCTCTTAGCAATCACTGTGCCAAATTGGAAGCATCCTTAAGGCTCTTGTGTCTCTGCCAGCCTCAAAACCAAGCAAGCAAACAAAAACTGTTCAGTGGGAAGACCATATAAAATTTTGAGTTACAAAGCACAAAGTCATCTTCAAAACAGAGAAGACACTGAAGAGTAATAGACTCTGTTCCCTCCTGTTGATTCAGGGATGAGTCTCTGACAGAAACACTGCTATGTAGGCTCAAATTCTTCAACACAGAGAAATACATCCTTTGACAGCACTGAACTATTCCTTCAGACTTGATGTCCCCTATTCTTATGTAGATACAATCCACTGAATGCAGGACAATTGGTTATGTATAGACAATTGAAAGAACTATGGTTTCTCAATCAGAAAATTGTTCTGGCTTTCAGTTCTGTACCCCAAGATAGATCATCTAAAGATCTTGAGAAGCTGGGCATGGTGGCACATGCCTTTAATTCCAGCACTTGAGAGGCAGAGATAGGCAACTCTGAGTTAAAAGGCCAGCCTGGTATACAAAGTGAGTTCTGTGACAGCCAGGGCTGCACAGAGAAACCCTGTCTCAAAAAAACAAACAAACAAAACAAAACAAACAAAATCTTCTTCAGGGCCTCATTCATCTAGAGCTGAAATTAAATGGTTCTGTATTTGAGGACAGAGAATTAGAAGGCTTGGGTCAACATTATCTGTAAGTATTGAAAGCCCTGGGAAAGAAAGTTCTGGTCAACAGAAAGAAGCAAGGAAAGGCAGAGTAGAAACAGCCAAGATTAAGAGCAGAAGGATAAGGTGTATGTCCCAAGAGGAAGGGGATCATCAGAGTGTCACTATCTAGAATTCCAGATCTGAAATTAAATTTTGAATCCAAAGCCAATACCTAGACCTTTCAACTGCATAGTTCAATAAATCTTGCCTTGTGTTTAAGTGAGGTACTGTCACTTGCCACCAAAAGTGCTCTGGTAAATTCAGAGGAAAAATATTGCCTGATGTGAAAGTAGGGGAACCAAGACAGAAATTCTACTCATAGTGTTTCAAATATGCCAGGCAGGGAGAGACTTTAAGACTGTTTTCTCCCAACTTGAAGTGAGAAAAGACTGCCCCATTATTATTATTTTAACATATCAAAACCATCATAGCTTAATGCCAGATGAAAAGACTATTGTCAAAATCTCTCTCTCTCTCTCTCTCCTTCTCTTCCCTCCTCCCCCTAACCCTCTCCCTGCTCTCTCTGATTTTTTTAAAAAGAATTGTCAGGCACTTCAATGCTTTTTAAAAAGAGTTTTGCTCCTATTTGGGAAAATGAAGTCATTGTGCAGTCTATGTCTGCCTTGAACTCACTGTGTGCCCCAGGCTGGCCTAAGAGTCATGACAATCCCCCTACCTTCAGAGTGTTGGGATTACAGGTGTTAGCTCCAGTGCCCTCCACGGAGGCTTGGAGACAGCTCAGGTGAAGTCTCAGACCTGGTTTATACTGTAATTAGGTTTCTCGGATGAGGACAGCCTGACTTCGAGCGATGCTCTTGGCTAGTGCGATCTCCTGTCCTGGGCTCCTGTGTCTACACCCTTCTGCTTGTGTACCAGGTGTCCTCAAGATAATCTTCAGCCAGCTGGTGACTGCACCATGTGAGTGCCTAGTTTGTATGCTTTCCCTCAAATTTCTCACCTAACGGTGAGGGCAGATGGAAGCCTAATTTTAGGATAGAGAAATGTGTGATTTCCAAGGTTTTTTTTTTTTTTTTCAAATGATTTCTCTATTTAACCTACAGCATTTGCTCTCATTAACAGACTGTTAATCAAAGCCACTGAAGGTGATTCACAGGGCCCATTCCTTTGTGTGTGATCCACGCGTGTATGCATTCTGTGGGCTTATATGGAAACCAGAGACTGTCTTCCTCAATCACCAGGTCTCGCCCTGGACCTGGTGATCATTCATAGGCTATAATGGCTCACAAGTAGACCTGTAGATCTGCCTGTCTCAGATATCTAGAAGTGAGGTTATAAGCATGTGCTGATGTGTCTGATTTTTTTTTTTTAATGTGGGTCCTGGAGATTTGAACTCAAGTTCTTGTGATTTTTGCAGCACTTTACCCACTGAGGCATCATCTCCTTAGCTGTCCACAAATGGGGAGTGGTCTTGACATGTGTTTCCAGAGGGATTTTCTGTAGCATAGTAGGTGCCATTTGTATACAGCTCTTGCTGAATCAGGAAATCACTTCATTGAGTATACACCAAATTCATGTGCCTTTCAAAGGAGCTTGACTTGACAAATTTTCAGTTACTGTGATTAGAAAATGTGTTGGAGCCCAAAGGGTATGAATTTGGGACAGTGCAAGCTTTGATCTCTGAATGGGAATGGGTACTGCATCTACATGCCAACGTACCGGACAGATTTCCTGTTGGGACAAGTGAAGTAATTTCCCTATGGTGATTTTTTTTTTTTTTTTTTTTTTTTTTGGTGTTGTTCAAAAGTTAGTAGACCTTCAATTATCAGTGGGATGAGATCCAATAAACAAAACAACACAGACACTTCTGGCATTTGGTACAGTGGCTTTTGTTTTTTGGTTTTTTTTTGTTTTTTTTTTTTTTGTTTTTTTTTTTTTTCTTTTCCCAGCAGAAGGGTTGAGTACAATGTTCCTAGGGTAACCAAAGAGTACTTGGTAGGGACTGCGTGTTTAGACAGGGTGGGTCTGGGAAGCATTCACAGAAGGCCCACCCTGGGTCTGGCCTGTGGGAACAGTAAACACTGGGAAGTCTCCTATGTGATAGGAAGAAAGAGGCCATCATCCAGCTTTTGGAAAGAACTGAACTGCATGGTCTCCAGTGGCTTGAGGCTGGTGTCATCTCATTCCTGATGTCATTGTCACACAGGTCTTTTTCACACACCAGATGGTCTCTGCCTTGGAATTGGCACTCTGAGGCTTCTCTTGTCCCACTTGGCAAATACCTACAGGATGAGAGTGTGACTAGAACTGGGAAGTACTGACTCCAACCTGCTTGGGCAGAGTCAGCAGTGGGAGGGAGGGCAGGGAGCAGTGGATCTTGGTACCAATTGTGCACTTCCAAGACCTGTGCATCGGGGGAGATTCTATCTCTTCTCTGAGCTCCTCCTATAGCACATTATAGCTTAAACCTTAAGCATCATCCAGTGGAACAAGCCGTGGCTCCAAAGATGAAGAGGCCATCTGAGGGGTCATTGTTCTGTGTCTTGTAGATCTGACACACTCCAAGCTTGTTCTTGACTTTGGGAAGGAAAAGCACAAAAACACGGTTACAGGATGAAGTACAGGCAAGTGGATTCAATGAGATATCAGCATATTGAGTCCATCAAGTACACCAGTGGAAGACAAGCATCTCATCCCTTCTCTCACTCGTAGGTCCTGTTCTTTATAGGCACGCAGTTGTACATGTGCAAGCGATATAAACAGAAGTAAATACGTTCAGGGGAGAAGGTAAGACTAATGGAAGGGTCGGGGGAGGGAGTGGTCATACTTGGATAATGCACTAAAGGACATGTAGTGTGCTTGTAGGAAATTGCCCTGTACAACCCCATCGGATAAAATAAAAAATTATATAAAATAAAAAGACATGCAGGACAAAGCAGGCTATAGGACAGTCAGAACCATTAGCACAGACAGCAGAGCCCCCCCCCCCCCCCCCCCCCCCCCCCCCCCCCCCCCCCCGCACTCTCCATCGGCAGTCCTTTCATGTCCCTTCCTCTTTAGCTCAGATCACTGCCCCGCCCCCAGATACAGATGCATAGAAGACATCTTTATATACCATTTGCCGTAATAAGAATTTTTAAATACTATCTTATTTTCACTGTTTTATTATTATGTTTTTAATCACTGTCTAATTAGACAGTTTTGCCTGCCAAAGGTTCTCTCCTGGAAGCTGGCTCTTTCTCTGATGCTCCCTAATCTCCCCTTTAAAAGAGAAAGATGGAAAAGACACGCTGGGGCCCTGGGGCTAAGCCCAAGCCAAACTTCCCCTTGATGCAATCAGCAAGAGGGAAAGTGAGCCTCTCTTTTCAATTGTGTTCCATCCCTGGGGTGGCATTGTTCTTTTTGTTGGGGCAGGGAAAGTCATCTCTAGAAACCTGCTGGAGATACTTTGTCCTCATTTCCTAAATAGAAATGGGGAAATCCACAGGCTCTCCCCTACCTAGCCAGCTACTCCAGCCAAGGCCTGTATATTACAAAGATTCCCTGGTAAGGAGGTAGACCTTGTTCTTCAGTCACTGCCTCGGTGGGATTCCCATTATGTTCTCCATGAAAATGAACTGTTCTTTAACATGTATGGGGTGGGGGTGGGGGGGAGGCTTCTCTTTAGCTCTGGAGAAACACACGAGAAGACTCTGGATCTGGGTAGACAACTTAGTAAATTATGTGTCTCATAAGCACAAAGACCCACATTCAACCCCCAGGGTCTGCATCAAAAGGCTTTAGTATGATAGCGTGTGTTCAGAATCCTAGCACTGGGGACACGGACACGGAGACAGGTTTGCTGACTCACCAACCAAGTCTCCTTAACCCCAGGTCATTGAGAGAGACTCCTGTGGCTGGAACCTGAGGAACAACACCTGAGGTTGTCCTTTGGCTTCTACAACCCCCGCCCCCAACCCCCCCCCCCACACACACTGAGATGTGTATTTTCATGAACACAAACACCTACTTAAGAAAGTGGGACCAAGCATGATACACTTACTTCTTGGGTTTTCTTCAGGAGCTGAAAACCTAGAGGCTTTGCATGCTGGGCAAGCATTAGCGCTCTACCATTGAGCCATGTGCTCAGCTCTGTTTTCCCTGTTTGTGACAGAATCTCACTGAGCCGGCTAGGCTGGCTTTGACACTCCATCTGTAGCCCCTGATGGTCTGCAAGTTGAGATTCTTTTGCCTCAGTCACCCATGGAGCTGGGATGACAGACCTGGGTCCCTGATCTAGGCTTATCAACTGATTTCGCAAACCCAAACTTTGTTATGGAGTGGCGAGGCGTACACTTCCTCTGTGACTACAGAAATCAAGCTGTTTCTAACCACACAGAGTATCCTTGAACAAGTCTCCGAGGAAGAAGTAAAAGGGCATGGGAGGAAAGAGAAGGGACAAAGGAAAGAAAGCGAAGCAGAGAGATCTTCATCACCAAAGGAGGCACCATGGTAAGATCAAAGGCTTGGTAGGAAAAATCTCTTGCTTTTTCTTTTTTTCAAAGAGTTTAATATTGAGTGTTTGGTGGGCACCAAGGAGAGGCAGGTGGTTGTTAACTGTTACACAGCTGGAAATTCCTGTCTTATAAACAGCGATGGGCTGCTGGCCCTAGGGAATGGGTCTTGCTTTTTTCTGTTGCTATGCAGGGTCATCCTTCAGATCTATGGGCTCTACATAGAGGTTTGAGGATCCTGATTACAGGGGAGACTCATCCTCATTGCTATCTACCTCGGAAACGGTGAGGGGTGGGAATTATCTAATTAACAAGCAAACTGTGAGAGACAGACATTTCCTCTAACCCTTGCTGTGATCAAAGGACACAGGTCAAATGAGCAAATGACCTGTGCTGGTACAAGCAGGACTCTGAGGCTCCAGGAGAGGAAGATGACTAGACTAGACTAGACTAGACCAAGTGCCTCCTGGAGCATCGAACTCAGCCTTCAACGGCTCTTCCTCCTCCTTTGGGCTTTCTGGATCTGTGGTTTCTGTTCACCTTCAGAGCAGCAAAACCTCCCCTGCTTCTCCTGTTCCTTTATCACCTGCCTTGGTTCCAGAAACATCCAACTGAATCATGATCACTGCCAAAACGATGCTTTCTAAATAAAAGATCCCTCTCCCTCTCTCTCTCCTTCCCTCCCTCCTTCCCTCCCTCTCTCCTTCCCTCCTTCCTTCCTTCCTTCCCCCTCCCTCTATCTCTGTCTCTCTGTCTGTCTTTCTCTGTACCTCTCTCTCTGTTCTCTCTGTTCTCTCTGTTCTCTCTGTTCTCTCTCTCTCTCTCTCTCTCTCTCTCTCTCTCTCTCTCTCTCTTTCTCTCTTTTCTCTCTGTGTGTGTGCGCGCGCATGGGTGTGCCTGTGTTTCCCTCCCCACCCCTTCACTTGGAGTAGGTATATTTGGAAGAAATGTGTACCCTGGGTTTCCTAAACGGAACCTTGAATACATTGTATCCATGCAGTATTCTCTAAACGGAACCTTGAATACATTGTATCCATGCAGTATTCTCTAAACGGAACCTTGAATACATTGTATCCATGCAGTATTCTCTAAACGGAACCTTGAATACATTGTATCCATGCAGTATTCTCCCCTCCTGCCGTAGGAACTCAAAGAAACCCATGTTAGTTTACAGAAGATATTGATCTTTCCACACTTCACATTTGATGAGAGTGCCTTTTGAAGATGGGACAGAGAAGCCTATTCTCATTTGTCAAATCGCCTAGGCAGTCTGCTGTTCTATGTGAAGCTAGAGTGCTATAGTCAGTTGTGCTATTCTAGAGGAGTTAGGATGCTATAACTATACTCATTCCTGGTGTCTCTCACCTAGGGATACCTGTGGGAATTCGCATTATTCAGAAGACACTGGCTGCAGTAACCACCTTTGCTGAGAGCTTAATCTAGTGTTTCAGAGAAGAATCCCTAGATGCCGTGTTGTTTAAGCACGATGCCAAGGACAAAGATGTACAGAGTCAGACATTTCTAATAGACAGACATCTTTTCTAACAGCTGCTTTAGGAATTTATGTTTTATTTCCCTAGGGAAACATTTTCTGAGCAATAAATTCTCTTAAATCATCTTAGCATCCTTTTTGCCTCTGGCCTACAGGAACTGATGAATGCTTACTGTTCGCCCTGTGTCATTCAGGCTTGGCTAATATGTTAGCTATGTAGTCATTCAGTCCTAAACACTAACATTATATAAGAATTTAATCAAACTGAGCTTGGTGTCACAGATCTATAACCACAGCTACTTGGGAACCTGTGGCATCAGGATCAAAAATTCAAGTCCAGTCTAGGCCACAGAGTAAATTAAAAGCAGTAAGCATGGTTACCCAACAGTCCACCACTATTTCTCATACTTTAAAATAAATTTCCCCAACCAGAAATTCTAACCATTAAAGTCTCTATTTCTTCTCTCTCTGGGACCTCTTAATATTATTTTCCATTGCTCTGTCTATGGCAGAGATTCTTTGTTAGTATCATCTCTTTGTGTTTTATCTAGCAACAATGTTTTAAGATTCATCGTGTGGTAGCATATATTGTAACTTCCTGGTGTCTGACTGAATAAGGTAGCGATGTACGGCTGTCTCGTCTTGTTTATCTCTATGTCTGATAACAGGTACTGTTCCCACCTTTTCTCTCCTATGAATAACGTTGCAAAAAGAAATGTCTAGGTTTCTCTGGTAACTCTTGTTTGCAAGTCTTTTGTGCATCTCCCTAGGTGTAGGAATGCTAACAATTTGATGATAAGATTATCTGGGGGACCTCTAGACTATTTTCTATAGCAGCTACACCAATCAACATCCCAGCCAGTGATGTACAAAAGTTTCAGTGTCTCCCAACCCTCACCAACAGGATGTAGCCATCCTAGGAGATGTGAGATGGCATCTCACCATGGCTAGGTTTATACCTCCTTAGTGACTTTAATCTCTGTGGTTGTTAGCTATCTATTTAAATCTTTTACCCATTCTTTGGAGATTTATATGATAAAAATTTAATTCATTTATTTGTTTTTACTTTTTAAGCATATATTAATTTTATAGTGTCATGAACATTTTTTGTGACATTTTCAATATATTGTACATTGTATAACCCAGATTTGAATTGCATCATCTGTCTTTTTGCTACTGATTTGTAATATTTTATATATTCTGGGGATTAAATTCTCACCAAGCACATTGTTTGAAATATTTCTTCTCATTCTGTTGATTGCTTTTTCTTTTTCTGGAAAGTATCTTTTATATTTTGTAAACATTTACTTATTTTATTTAATGTATATGAGCATTTTTGCCTGCATGTATGTCTAGCCATCATAAGTACTCAGTGGCTAAAGAAGCCAGAAGAGGGTGTTGGGTTGTAAGATCCCCTGGAACTGGTTGTAGGTATGGTTGTGAGCGCTATGTGAGTGCTGTAAATCAAACTTGGGTCCTTTGCAAGAACAACCAATGTTTCTAACTGCTGAGCCACCAGTCAAGCCTCTGGAAAATATCTTTTGATGTACGAACAGTTTGAATATGGATGAAGCATTTCATGATATTATAGCTTGGGCATTTGGGGTCATATCCCAAGAGTCTCTTTCTAAATCCCACTCATGTAGCCTTACCCTTAGTGGGTATTTATTGGCTGCAGATGTGTCAGGCACTGAAGACAGTAGGGCAGAAAAAGGTTTTATCTACATGGAGTCCTCTTGTTAAAAGAATCAAGTGAAGGGCGATGCCGATCATGAAAAGCAAAGTCTCAGAATATAGTGTGATAAAGAATTACTAGGTAAAGAAAAAGGTGTCTTTCTTTAGAAAATCCCTTTGAGAAGCTGCGGTTTCAACTGACAGCTGAGTGACAGCAGGAGTCAAGTACTGTGGTGGGATCAACGTTCGTGCCCCCATCTCTTTTACCCCTTCTGTATTTCATGATTAATCAGCAACGTGGAATGGCTGAATAGCTGAACACCAGTGGGAGGAAATGGAGAAGGGGGGAAAAGGGATATTATTTATATTTTATATGTGTCAAGTTATGGACTCTTTAACCACCATGAGAGGTCATCAAGTGACATATTAATTTGTCCATTATTTTGACAAGCTGCCCTGGAATGTAGGCTCCCAGAGTTACTCAAGATCAATAAACACTATTCCTCAAGGGGTGAGGCAGCAGGCACCCAAAGAGCTATTCTAGAAAGGAATGCAGGACATACATTCCTTTCCCCAGACCCAGGACTGGCTGCTGCAGTGGGATTTCTGGGTGGCGGAGAGAAAAGAAGAAGCCAATGTTCGGTCTTCAGTGGGACTTGCCTGATAAATACCAGAATGACAAATTGTCTTTCAGGATCCCTAGTACTAGATGACAAGGCACAGCAGCAGCTCTGAGTAGAAGTCACATTCCACGCTTGGGAGACGATGGGGGAACCAAGCCCAGTTCCCAGAGTCCTTCTGGACCCCAGACCAAACTCTCCTTCTTGGGAAAACACATCCTATAGGCAAACACACCCCAAACACCAGACATTCTCCCACAGAACAGCTCCCAGACTCTTGAGATTCTCAGCACAATCCCAGCTCCTAACAAGCAATGTGTAGAGAAGATCTTTCCCCTGGGGGAGCAGAACTCGTGTTTGTTTCCCTAGGAGTTAGCCTTATTTGGCATGATGTTCTAATTTGAGCAGCCAGCACACACAACATGCCTGTTTGTGTGTTCAATGAGTCTTCATCTCTCTAAGCTCCATCCCTCCATCTTGCCCCAAGGAAGCAGTTACAAGTTACATATTCCCTTCTTCAATCTGTAAACGTCAGTGCTGAGATTTTTCTCAGTGATGGTATTTTTCCATAAGTGGGCTCCTATTTTGGTGGAGATTGCTTATTTGCTTGCTTGCTTGCTTGCTTGACCTATTGTTTCATTAGAAGTAGGGTTTTATTCTGCTGTCAAGGGTGGTCTGAAATTTACTTTGCAGCCAGACTGATATTGGTATTTTGTTTTAATTTATTTAAAATGTTGTGATTTCCCGCCCCACCCCCACCCCAGTGCTTACACATCTTTGAATATCCTTGCTTCTGTGGTATTATGCATCGTGCTTGGCATGGGTTGGAATGTGAATGATTAGTCTGTGATAGAAATATGTGGTGAGGTTTGGAAGCTGGCCCTCTCTGCCTGTGCTTTCACAGAATTTGAAGATGTTGATAGTGTTGGAATAAAATTAATGTTGCAATCAATTCTTTGATAAATGGACTAGGTGACCATGCCAGGGGAAAGAAAAAGAACCAGAAAGGCAGATTGCCAAGCCCCACACCCAACTCATGACATTTCAGTATTGAGGAATAAAAATAACAAGATAATTCATAGAACAGTTTTAAAATCTAAATGAGAAAGTTAATAAAGCAAATGTTACAACTTAAGTATGTTATAAATATGTACAAGTCATAAATGAGGCTTGGTGAGATTAGAAAACCTTTCCTCAGAAAGGAGCATATGGAAGAGTGTGTGTGTGTGTGTGTGTGTGTGTGTGTGTGTGTGTCCCAGCCCATACTACTCCACACTATCCCATGTTTGGGGGCCAAGTAACCCGGCCCGTTCGGGTCAGTCAACAGGGTTTAGCAAGAGAAAGAGTAGGGATGGAGGGGCAAGAGACATGAAGAATGGAGACAAGACAAGGTGTATGATCAAGTCCCGTTTATTGAAAGGAAATCCTGGGTATATATAAGCATAAGCAGGGGAACACAGCTGAAGACACTTTACCACGTGCTCCTTGCAGCTGTGGGCACTAAATAACAAAACAAGATACGTGAGCAAAACAAGATGCTTATCAGAGTGTGCTCAGCTGTCGTAGGCTGTTGAAAACAAGTCTCTTGTCAGGGTATATGGCTGCAAAGATGATAGCCGCTTTCTACTAGTCCTTGGCTCCCAACATGTGTGTGTGTGTAATAGTATATAATACACAATGCAGGTATACTGTATTAAGGAACACATTTGTTCACATGTACATAATAAATATTTTGAACATATAATAAGAAGACTGAAAATCTTCATTTTTATCCAAATCTGTCTGTCACTCATAGAAACAAGTGCTAAGGAAATAATTCAAGTAAATAACAAGCATTTCTTTCCGAATTAAAAATTATAATCTTTTTTTTTTTTACAAAAATTAAAAGTCATATTATTGTTAAACTTTCAGTGTGATAAGCTTAGGCAGGTGATACATTATACTTGTCTTAAATCTTGTGCTAAAGTATACACACAACATATATACATACATACATACATACATACATACATACATATGCATGTACACACAACACAGCCAGGTTACATTTCAATCCCAGTTTAAAATGCAAAAATATTCATGATTTCAAGTAGGTAAAAGGTGAATGTCTTGGAGCAGCATGTGTTTGGCTTTAGCCCTGAGATTTATGAAGCTTGTATAAATCTAAATATGGGGAAGTTAAATTTCCATCTAAAATATCACCAAATACATTAAACACGAGCTAAGGAAGGGGAATGGAGGCTAGCAAGCACCACCTCGGCCAGGTGCTGTCCATTGTTTCCTTGTCTGTTCTGGAGTAAAGCCTGTGTTGACTGAAGCCGCAGGAAGAAGATTACATGGGCTTTTGAAGAACAGACCCCACTACTCTAGAACAGGAAGAAGATGGCAGTCACGCCCATCAAAGCAAGAACTAGTCCTTGGGGGGGCTTGTGGAAACAATGCTTGTGGTCTGATGATTTATTAAGGAAGTTTCTAGAGCTTTTGGGTCTTATTAGGAAAGAGAATAGATGTTAGTGAGCTACACTCTTGCATCCTAAACAAACTGTGCTGTGTGTGTAAGTCACTTGGGCCGCCCACGTGGCTTCTTTCTTTGGAAACTTATCACCGAAGAGCAGGGTGTTTATTACATGGGGAACTATGTGTGAAAGGAAGCTGATATGAACGAGGTTTGTGTCAAAATAACTTCACATCCTGTATTGATGGTGTCACCTTGAGGCTGGCAGAACCGAGGCCAGATGCCCTTTGGTTTCTGAGAAGCATTTGATAGTGTTTTTCTGATGGCCATGTGAGCAGGATTATGACATGGGAACTAGATGGTGGGAAGACTGGATACAATCCTAAATGTCTGAGGAACTCCTTACAGCCACGCTTGATTAATGATGCCTTGTCAACTCAGTGGGAGGTCCCTAGCCACTGACATGGGGATCTTTCCCTGGGCCCTGTCTGTTTGTCATTTTTTATCAATTCCTTAGGTTGAAAGCCTGCGTATCACGTCTTTAGCTGCCACAAAGTGGAAGGGTATTGTTGATTCGAAGCTGACAGAGCTAAGACACAATGAGACAAACAGACAGGAATGAACAATGGGCTGAAAACTAGAGATCTGTCTTTTATAGAGACAGAGGTAGGTCTCTCTCTCTCTTTCTTTATTTCTCTTGCTTGCTCTGTCTCTGTGTGTGTGCGTACGTGCACGTGTGTGTGTGTGTGTATTGGGGGCAGTGATGTTGCTAATAATTACTTCCAATCATTATAACATGGGAGATATGAGACTCATTAAAAGAACAAGAACAAAAATCTGAGTTTTTCAAAAACACTATTTCCAGAATAAATATGCACTTTTGGGGATAATGAAGGAAGACACTGAATTAAAAATCAGAAGGTATATATCATAGGGTTTGACAGTCCTGTGTCCCTTGGCCTACAAAGACATTTAAGTGTTATGTCTAGATGCAAGCTCCTTATCTCAAGGGATTCACCAAAACACAAAGGAGGATTGATAAAATCGTGAAAGAAAGAAAACCAATATTAAACTAGTTATATCAGTCTGAAAAAAAGGCACCTCCTTTAGGGGTCACATATTACTGTAAACATATGTCAGATATGTACTTGATGATATAAAATCAGAAGCAAGGCTGTCTGGGGAACACAGGAGGCTGGTGGCAGTTGGGGAGGGTAAGAGTTGTGGGGTTTGTGGACATTGCACTCAGCATATATTTGCATGCACGTGTTGTGGGGTTGGTTTGTGGGCATTGCGCTCAGCATATATTTGCATGCGCGTGAAGATGCTCTTACATAGCCATGTATAATTTTTTAAAGGAGGAAAATAAAAAGAAAAGTTATAAAAGAAAAACAATAGAGCTGAAAAGCCCTATGTATTCCCTAGCGCTGAGCCATACTAGGAAGCTGGTATTTGTTGTCACAAACTCAAAGGCGTAGCTGCTGTATGCGTCCATTTGTAAATGACAAGACTAAGGTTCAGCATTTAAAGAACTTATCCCAAGGTGAATGGTGAGACAAGGTCCAAATGACTGTAGGACTGTAAGTTCTTAAATTCAAGATCCACCCTTCTTTCACAGAAAACCACCTAAATGTATTATAGAGATACATATTGTCTTCATGTATTTCCAGCACCATGTATCTACCCTATGGAATATTTAACTATGTTCATCTTGAGAAATAAGAACTAAGGTCTTTAGCACAATATTATTATTATACGCCAACCTATTTTTGTCTGCTATAAGGAGAAGTGTATAATGGGTCATAGCATAGAGGTCTGCTTACATACATTATGGGTTCCCGTCCTCGGGAGCAGCTGAAACAGCACAGAAGGCGGTCCATCCCATGTACATGGAAAAGATTCAGCTTAAAAACCTGTGCCATCCTTGACACAGTGAAAAATCCGAGTCCACAAATCAAGCCAACAAGAAATTCAAGTGCGTTCAGAGAGTGCTAAGCTGCCAGCTTCGCAGCTTACTCATTGCTGAGTCCTGCCGTTCAACTCCGTGTCACATTCCAGATTGCTGGATCCCATTTCTGGCTTTGCTACTTGCTAACTCTGTGATTCTCTGGATCAGATACCCAAACTCGACAGCACCATCTGTCCCGTGTGCGAAGGGGAGGATGGGAAGTGCGCGGAGGATGGGAAGGGCGCCTTACTGATTGGCTGTGTAAGCATTAAATGGGGCACTCACAGAGACTACACTAAGCTCACCTCCAAGCCCACAACACAATTCTAATAAATGTGAAAGGCTATTAGAAACGCTATCATGGCGATACTTGCGATAAACTGAAACACCCTTTTCTCTCATTCTTCAGTGTGTTGAGCAGGGAATAAGGCTGTGCTCACTGAGGAAATCTGAGCCTCAGACAGGCTAAGATTTATGAGCTGTTGCCAATCATAAATTACTCTAGACTACAGGAATCCTCTAACAGAATGTCCAGCAGCTGTAGGGCAAAAAGACACAGATTCGAGTTCTACTAATGTCACTTGGATCAGGATATAAATCAAGGAGCAAAGATTCCATTTTTCTTTATGTTTTTTTTTGTCTCTTCTTGATTGACCTTATTCTTCAATGTCATTTTACTCTTGGATGTTGAAACATGAGGTGTGATCATTTTAGCCCATCATATCTAACATGTATGCAAGTGTGTAACATAAAAACTGAGAGACCTCCTTCCCCATCCTCTACTGACCACTGCCCCCTCAAAAACAAAACAAAGCAAACAAACAAACCAAAAACTGAACATGCCTTTCTCCTCTTAGATAAAGGAACTTGGCTGAGAAGCCATATGTAAGCCTTCATGCTGTTTTTATTTTCTGAATGACAGAAAGCATTGATTTAACTCTTTCGTATATTGAACACTTGTGTCAGGTATTATTACTTTACATGGCTAGATACTGAGATCAAGACAGGTAACCTGGAGATAGTGAGTAGCAGTTGTGGCTTGGACCTTGCTGTCTAAATGGGTTTGTTCTTTTTAATCTTTCCTAGTTAATTTGAATTTATTTTTATCTTCCATGCATAACTATTTGCCTTCATTTGTGTGGTGCCAAGAGAAAGAGTTGGGTCCCCCTGGAACTGGAATTATAGGGGACTGTGAGCCATCCAATGTAGGTGCTGGGGACCTAATTCAGGTCCTCTGCAAGAACCATAAAAGCCCTTAAGTGATGAGCCATCCCTTTAGCTATTAACTCAGATAATTCTTATCCTGGAGACTCCTTGGGCTAGTCTGAATTATGATATAAAGAATTGTGCAAGACACTACGAGATCAAAATTTGAGTGTATCTAGTTATCCAAACTCATATCGTAGAGAGAACATGTCACTAAGCTCTACCAGGAAACATATAACCCATGCCCACACCACTCAGGAATGAGTCACACCGATTGCTTTAACATGGGAGGCAAACACTCCTAGATTTTTTTTAGAGGCAATTTACACATTTTGATATTCTGTGTCTAGAATTGATTGATTTGATAAATCTTCAATTTCTAGTGAGTTTAATCTTTTCTTAGTATCAGATTATAGGAAAAGTTCTAAAACATTGCAATGTAGGGGAAGAAATCTTTCTCATAATGCTTCTCTTTTAGGGGTTATCTATTTCATAAGAATCAGAGTCTCCAGCCCCTCCATCAGGCTCAACAAGTAGCAACCAGTTGGAAATCTTTTCTGATTTGATTAATTAAATGGCAAAGGATACCACCATAGGGACAGACTTGACTATATATATTTCCATTTGGGAGAAGATAAGCACTTGGCCTGTGCTGTAATCTGTGCTCACCCCCCCCCCCTTGGGTGCAGGAGATTAATGTATTATATACTCTTGAATCCATTATAGGATTCACAATTATTTTCTGAATCCTTCCCTTCCTGATAAGTAACTGCTTGTTTTTTGTTTTTTTGTTTTTGTTTTTAAATAATCATAGCCAATGTGCAGGGCTGGGAAGACATCGTGAGTATAAGTCTTTGGCATGGCTCAGCAGCCTTCCAATATAACACAGGGTAGCATATGGTCAGCCCATACAGATGAGAGTCTCCCAGGCACCTGAGTCCTGCCTCATACGGCTTCCTTAGGAAGGTGAAATGAGATACTGAAGTGAGCATCTCAGAGCATCCTATCTCCAGCCACTGTTCTCTTTCTTTTGTTTCTTTGTGTTTCCCCAAAATTCTAGCCCAAGGCTGCTAGGTAAGGAAAATGGATTCTAAGTCACTCACGGTTCCAGAGGGTTCTTGGGGGCATGAAGAACTTTTTAAGACTTCAACAGCTTCATGTTTTAGCTATTAAGGCAGTCTCTTACAATAACAATATTTCAGGTCATGGAGTGACTCGAGTTACATAAGTAAAGAGTTCAAGTGCACCCAGATTTGTTAAAAAACACAAACACGCTCAGCTTGGCCTGCTCCCATTGGACCATCCACGAATTCTCTCCTCCTGGTTTTTCTGTTTACATTGTTTCTCTTATTCCTTAACCACAGTAAGGATAATGATATCTAACACTTTGTTTCCTTTGGAATTTGGATCTATGTATCTATTTTTTAACTAATTTTTTTAAACAAAGAAGAGGAGTTGTTGGCTAGACAGAGATTTATAAAACTGCTTTTCATTTACGTTAAGAGAATACACTAGAATCAGACAGACACATTCTCTTCCCCCCCCCCCCCGTGTGTGTGTGTGTGTGTGTGTGTGTGTGTGTGTGTGTGTGTGTCCATGAGGGGTTGGAAGCTTTGTACATGTTAGGCAAATATTCTACCACTAAATTACACCAGCCCCAGACAGGCCTTTCTGTTGATCTTAGCTTCATCCTTCACTAGTCTCATGGACTTGGCTAAGTGGTCTTGGGTTAACTGATTTCTCTTTATGCCTCAATTTATTTCTCTGTATAATAGAACAACGCAGTGAGAATTAAATGGCTAGAACACAAACTGTAAACACAGTTCCCAGCACCCATTTACTTATTCTGCTCCTATTTCTAAGGTGTTGTTAATAATTGCACACTTCCCTCCTGTTTCACAGGAATAAAATATCAAGAAAGGGGCATTTCAAACCAATGGTGTTTGATCTCTCAACAGCAAGGCTTCTGGGCTATTCTTTGTTATTTAAGAGTACAGATGACAGTACCTATTGTTTCTGTGACTTTTCCAAAGCCCAACCCTGGTGTAGTGACAATTTTGGAGTTTTTGTTGCTTTAAAAACACAGAAATAGAGTAGAAGAATGTGTTTTTTTTATAATCCCAGGCGTGGGGTATGGAGTTGCTTCAGACTGTCCACAGCAGCTGACTATGATTTGCCTCATGCTCTAGTGGGGGCATGATTTTGCCAGCTGCATATAGTTTCTAGATTATGTGACATTTGGAATTCTGGGAACTTTTCAGAGGCTATGTAAATGCTAAAGCCTTGATTGGAGGTTTGTTGGTTGTTGTTGCTTTCAGTTTGTTAAGTAGTCATGTGCAAAGAAGAAAAAACAAGAAGAGATTAGATATCCTGATGGTAAAGATCAAACCTGCCCCAAGGAACTCAAAGCCCCTAATCAGCAGAAAGTATTCTGATGGTAACATCGTCCTCTTTCTGATCCCCAACTTTATTCAAGGATCTCTTTCCTTTCCTCACAACACTTTTTCTCTCTTGTTTGGTGTTAGGGGGTTGAAAAGGTGGTGGGAAAAAAAGGTAGAGAAAGGTGGAAGAAAGAAGAAACTGCAAAGTAGTAAAGCCAGTTACATTCTAGTTGTTGGGTAGGGACAACTTTGGTGTTAATCTTCTAGTCATCCCTTGGGATATGAATTTTATGACAAGCTTTTTTCCTGCTCCTGGATGGTTAAGGAGAACAGAATTCTTTGAATTAATCTTAAGAATTTATTTATTTCTATCCAAAGATTCAATAGGTACAATAATTTTTTTAAAGTTTGTTTTCTGATAGTCACCCTGGCTCTTTCTCTTTCCTTTAGATTATTTTTTATTCCTTGGTAATTTCATACATGAATATAATGTTAGGTCATAACCAACCCCACCTTACCTCCTGCTTTCCTTCTCCAACTCCTCCAGGACCCCCTCCCCATTCCCTGCCTAGCTTGATGTCTTCCATATCTTTTAAAAGTAACCCACTGAGTCTAACTAATGATTTCTGTGTGCCCATAGGTACAGGACACCAGCCACTGAAGCATGGGCCACCTACCATGCACCAACCTTTGAAGAAAACAGACTCTCTTTTCCTCAGTAGCCATCAGCTAGCCAATAGCTCCTTCATTGGGGGATGAATTCCCTGAGTTTCTTGGCTCACTTGACCTTGTGGGGGTCTTGTTTGCCAACTACAGCTTCTTCATAATTGAACTTTTGGCCATTAAATAGAGAGACTACCCAGTAAGATACAATGGCAACCACTCTCAATTCACTTCCATGACTGGTTATGTTTTAATTCATACAGCTCCTCCTGCTAATTTAATCAGTGTTAGTGCAGACAAGGCTGCTTGTGCTTCTGTAACAGGCTCCTCTATAGCAGAAGGGGGAGGCTGGGGTGGGGACTGAATGGAGATTAGCAAAGAAAGAACCTAGTTGGCAGAAAAAAAATAGAAGCCCTCTCTCACCTGGGCAAAGATGTGACTGTCCTATTTATAAAAGGTCTTCAGCCTCCTGGTGAGAGCTTTTGAGGCTCTTCCTTCACCGTCCCACTTCTAAATTTGGGGAGTGCTTTTCCTTTCTTAATACACTTTCCCTAATTCTATGCCTTATTTTGCCCCAAATACAGAGCCTAGAATGGGTGCTGAGCTCAGGTTTGCAGCCCAGCACTAAGCATGTTTCTCTCTTTCAGATACTGGTCAGAAGCCCAAACACACTCTGGATCTCAGAGCTTTCTCCCTTTCTCTGAAGCCCCCCACCCCATTCACAACACAGCTCCTTACAGATCTTCTTGCTCTGAAGGAGCAAGCTTTCTCAGACCTTGACTCTAAGCTGCATGGCTTGCTTTCTTCTTCATGCTGGGATTTACAGCTTGCCTGCCCTGTTGTTTTCCTCTCTTCCTTCTGAGTCTATCTTGAAATTCTTCTATTGATGTGATTAAGGGCACAAAAGGGACTCCCAGATTACCAAATGAACTTTCCTTTCTTTTCTTTTTGCATATGAACCAGTTTGGGGTTGCTCCCAAACTTTTAGAGAAATACCCATTTCTTTGTCTCTTACAGCTGCTGTTGCTGCTTTTTTTTTTTTTTTGTTGTTAAATTTTATTGTAAATATGCCTATGAGATGCTAGTTCTCTAAGGCTTCTAAGGGACCATGGGCTTCTACAAATGATGAGGTCAAATAGGGTAAGAAGGGCCAGATGGAGTAACTGGCATATTTGATGCATGCAGTATTGGGTCATATAGGGTTACTTTCATGTTTCCCTGAGAATATAAAAACAAAGATCATCGAATCTGTCATTCCAAACCACGTGCTGTGTTTAAATCTTACCTCACTATTCTCCACCTCTTCAGTGAGCTAGAGGCTCAACACAAATGTACAAGCTTAATGAAAATTGTCCTCCATTAAGGCAGAGATTAAAGCCATCGCCTCCCCTCCACCTCTGATGCCATTATGGAACACTGAATTTCAGGAAGAAAATGTCAAAATGCAATTTGATCTCATGGACTCAATCAGTTGATTTATTTGGCCACAATTCCCACAGTACCTAATATGAACATGTAAGTGCCGGAGTATCTGAGTGGCTCTGAGGAAAAGGCATTTCATTTCATCCACGAATGCAGGAAGATGGAAGATGAGGACCATTCATGGATGGGGAAACTATGGCTGGGAAGGATATAAAGTATGTTCAGAAGGCAGAGCCATATTGTGTACCCAATAGTCTGCTCTCCTCTTTCTTCTGTCTATTCCCCCTCCTTTACTTTAACCAAGCCCCTGCTCTCCCTGAGTCACACAGGATGGAGCCCTTTCTGGCTGGACTGAGAAACCAGCGTGGTCCCTCCCTTCTTTCCCTTGGGAACATTTATCTCTTTGACTTAGAGGCTTGAGTCAGGTACGTTTTCTCGACCTCAGTCTGAAGTTTGGGTTGGAAAGCTTCCTCTAGTTTTATATCCCAAGTCTCAAGGGAGGTTAATGATCAACTTTTGAAAAGATTATTTCGTGGAGCTTAATGACCCACCCTGTCCCAAACCCAAGGCTTTTTAGAGACCTTGCCTCATTGAACAGCATGCACTTCCTCTAGCCTTGTTAGCTAGTTTCTAAGCTCATTCTCGACACCTTTGTCTCCATCCTCTGAACTGTTGTAGAATCCCTTCTTTCACCCTTTACCATCTTGGTCCCCTTGAACTCGTTACCTCTAGCCTGGACACCTGGGGTTCCTGGTTGTTCTTTCTGCCTCACTTCTTATTCTCTCCCTCACTCTGGACTCATGGTGGGGTTTTGTCAAGTGTGAGACTCCTCACCTTGTCCCCGCGCTTCTTTTGAACACGCTTCAGTGAATGCCTGAAGGTCTTGGTAAGAAGATCAGCCTTTAAAACGCAACCCCAAGTATCTCTTGTTTAACCTCTCCTTAACTCACTATGTAATCCTTGCATCTGGCCACCCCAGTCATTTTCCTTGAATGGACCAACTCAAGCCAGCAAGGAATAATGCATGCTTTCTTTCTTTGCATTAAAAGTCTCTGTCCAAAGTCTTCATCATGACTCATCCACTAGTTTATATCCCAACTCAGAGGTCATCTACTTCATAACAGTTCCTCTTCCATTTACTTTTATGTAAGAAACTGCTAGGTTCAAAACTCTCTATTAGTCAATGCTGATGCACTTAGCTGTTCATTTACTAAAATAATATATTTTATTTAAATAAATCACATTTTGGTTTTGGTTTGTTTTGTTTTCTACTAGAAGGCAAGCTCCTGAGATCAAGTCTCTATTTACTACGATGCTTTCTTATGCCCACTGTACAGCCCAGTATGTGGGAGTCATTCACTGAATACTTGAATGAATATACCATAACAAGGCATTATAGGATCATTCCATGTGGAAGCACACTTAATTTCTAGTTACTTGTGCTCATCCAACCTGATCTTTGTCTTTATAGTATAATGGTAAAATGGTGGCCATGGCTGGAACCACTTTTTCAGCTTCTGTAATGCTGGAGTCGCCATCATGATCGCTGCTTTGGTCAGGTGGCTTATCAAAACTCAGCATTTCTGTTGCGTTTCCTATGATGCTGCTTCAGCTGGGGCAGCCCACACATTAAGAGCTATTGTACCACCCCATCTGTGCATTTGGAAGACAGTTCCTAGATCTGTGTTCCCAGCATTTTTGAGAAATCATTCCTTTCTGCCTTACCACAAGGTCTGGGTTTGGATGCCAAGGGACATTGTGGTGGTTTGAATAGAAATGAGCCCCCAAAGACTCATGTGTTTGAATGCTTGGCTCACAGGGAGTGGCATTATTAGGAGATTTGGCCTGGTTGGATTAGGCGTGGCCTTGTTGGTGGATGTGTGTCACTGTGGGGGTGGGCTTTGAGGTCTCCTATGTTCAAGCTACCAAGCTGTGCCCAGTGTGGAACACAGTCTCCTTCTACTGCCTGTGGATAAAGATGTAGAACTCTCAGCCCCTTCTCCAGCACCATGCCTATCTGCATGCCACCATGTTTTTAGCCATGACAATAATAGACTAAATCTGAAACTGTAAACCAGCCCCAATTAAAGGTTTTCCTTTATAAGAGTTGTAGTGGTTATAGTGTCTCCTCATAGCAATAGCAATCCTAACTGAGACAGATGTGAACAGTTTTGTTCTTTTCCTGAAAGACCTGTGAAAGGTTCTGTATTTCAGTGCTGGGCATTGCTTGGGGATTTGGTTTCCCTGAGTGACTGGCTGACGAGCAAGACTCTCCTCAGTTAGAACATGGACAAGTGCCTGCAACTGGAAATAAGATGAGGAGGGAGGCTCGGAAGGCTTAGGTTTCAAACGTCTTTCAGGGAGGAATTAATTTTGAGGAGTCACACAACAATAAAGCATAAAATGAGTCCAGACACCGTCATTCAGGGCAAGCTTACCCTCCGAAACTGGCACCATGCCAGCCTGGAGCCAGGTGCCTCTCTTGGATCTGAGTCAATTGCCCTGCGGCCACCTACAGAGCGCTCAGGTAAGAGTCTAAAGCCCATCACCTCGGTCTACCCTGCTTGATTACTATTTCAGGTCCCACCTAAGGACTCCCAGCTGGCTGGCAGCATCCCAGCATCAACCTTCCTATTATCCTCTGGGCTGTTCTGAGGATAGGGAGTTACTGCAAGGGTGAATGAGGTCTGTTTCCCAGACTCCTTGGCTTAGGCTCCTCTTAGAAAGAGGTGTCACTGACCTGTGACTACCGAGTTTATAGTTTGAGATGCTAGGATCTATGGCCGCTGAAAGAAAAGGGCCAGAGCAGCAAAGTTGAGATGTGAATGTGATTTTTTAAAAGGGGCGAAATGGAAGCAGGGTAGAGTGGGCAGAGGCATTTGCAGCACGTCCTGGGAACAAATGAGTTCTGTGACTTGAAATCAGTACCATAGTGGGCTGCTCAAATGGAGCTCAGAGAGTGGGCAGGTAGTAGCAGCTGCTTAGTGCTTGAGATACATCCAACGAAGAGGGTTTGTGCTTGTCTTAGGAAACATGCAAACATTTTCACATTTATTCTGTTTGCATGTGTATGACATAGTACACACATGGAGGTCAGAGGGCAGCATACAGGATTCCGTTGTCATCTCCTACCATGTGTGCAGCCAGGATTGAACTCAAGTCATCAAGCTTGGCTGCAAGCACCCATCTCTTTAGTCCCAGTAAAATGTTTTTCTTTTTTTTTAATAACTTGTTTTTATTATGTCATTTGTTGTCCACTGCAGTAGGTTTCATAGTGACATTTTTTTTCAAACATATCACCAACTGTTTTCTTATTCCCCATCCTGCCTTGTTTCTCCTCTTTTGCCCCTCCCACTCAGCCCCTTCCCCTCACAACAGTCCTGCCTCTGCTTTCAGTCCGCACATGAGAGAAAACACATGATATTTGCCTTTCCGAGTCTCACTTACTTTGCTTAGCAAGAATGATCTCCAACCGCATTCACTTTCCCCGGAAACAGCATACATTTTGTTCTTCATTTTGGCTGAGTAAGACCCCATTGTGTACTTTCTATCACATCTTCTTTGTCCATTCACCTGATGATGGTCACCTAGGCTGTGTCCTGAACACAACTTGGCCATTGTGAATGGAGCCACAGGAAGAGCAGGTATGCAGGTATCTTTGTGTTTCACTGACTTAGCAACTTTGAACAACTACAGTTATATTTGGCTGCTCAAATATAACTCAGAGAGAGTGGGCAGGTGGTAGCTGCTTAGTGTTTGAGAGAAATCAAAAGCAGAGGCTTTGTGCTTGTCTTAGGAAACATGTAAATATGTTTATGTGTATTCCATTTGCGTCTCTGTGTGTGTGTGTATTCCACAGTACATGTGTGGATGTCGGTCAGTGTTGGGAGCCGACTTTTAGCAGCTAGAAAGCGGCTAGAAAGCAACTATCAGCTTTGCAGCCATCTCGAGCCATATACCCTGACATGAGACTTCGTTTTCAACAGCCTACAACAGCTGAGCACACTCTGATAAACATTTTGTTTATCCCACATAGCCTGTTTTGCTGTTTAGTGACCACAGCTGCAAGGCACACGTGGTATCCACACCTGCAAGGCACGTGGTATCTTCGAGCCTACTAGGCACGTGACAAAGTATATGACTACCCCAGACTTCTTTTTATGAAGAGAAACAATAAGAGAGACAATAAGAGAGACAACAAAGGAAAAACTACTCGATCACATGCCCTGTCTTGTCTCCATTCTTCGAGTCTCTTGCTAGGCCCTGACCCGTGGACTGGAACAACAGAGAGCGGGCCACAACATTTTGGCCCCAAAGCGTGGGACAGAACAGTCTGCAACGCAGTGGCCACCAAGCAGGGCAATACGGGCCTCAACAGGTCAGAGGTCACCAAAGGTAGAGCTGAGTTATATGTGTACCTTCTACTTGTTTTGTGAGGAACCTCCATTCAGATTTCCACAGTGATTAGATGAACTTCTGTTCTGCCAGTGGTATATGAGCATCCCCTCCCTCCCTCCATACACCCTTGCTAATATTTATTTTGTTTTCTTATTATTGTCTTATAGGTTTAAAGGTGCCTAACGTGCAGCCAAGACATTCAACTACAAGAAAGGCAATTGGCCAGTTATAACTGAGTTCCCTCCCACATCTGTGGCCAGACCAAACCTTAGCAGACTGATCACAGCCATACAGTAAGTCTAGCCAAGATACCAAGGGGGCTTCTTTCTTAGGGGTGCAAAGATCTCTAATGGCTGCAGCTGGCTGTTGGCATCTTCAGTGGTTTTCAGAACCTTCCTTTGACTGCAGAGAGGTCTAAGTTGAGTCTTAGTCTATAGGTCTATTCAACAATTTCCTTTCCTTCCTTCCTGGAGTCAACTTACATCAGAGTTTACCGGGTTTTTTGCTTCTCCAGCTCCCTCCCCATTTTTCTTGCAGATACCTCCCTTATGAAGTCCTCAGGGATTTAATCTTGCTTATAGGAATCCTGGTAAAACTTGAACCACTTCTGTGTGCAGATACAGAGATGCTGATAGAAAAGAGGCGGGTAGGCAGAATGAGACATTATCTTCAGTTGCTCATTTGCAAAATCCACCAGGATTCTCTTTCCTCCTGTCTATTGAATTCTCAGATCCCCCTTCCCTTTTCTTTTCTTTTCTTTTTTTTCCCTCCTTGCTCTCTTCTTCGTCCTCATCCCTCCCAACTCTCTATTTTGCTGAATATTTCTAGGAAGCCACCATTCCTCTGGAATCACTTGGCATCCATGATTCCTGACCTCATGCCCTTGGTAGTCTTCCTGGTTCTCTCCCATCTCAATGACAGCCTCATATCTCTAAAACTGTTGCCTACAGAGGAGCTAGTAGCCCACTTTATTGGCGGAATCATTTGGTGCAGTGAAAACAAAAGCTTGCCAATCTTTTCAGTGATCCTTTGATCAGATAGTAAGATAACCGATTAAGGATTAAGGTTTTTAGCCTGAGGACCACTGTGTGTGGAAATTTAGAATCAGAACCATTAAATCAGATGCTGTGCTGCCTCGGGAAGGCTGCCCAATCTTTTTGAACTTCCATGCTATACTATGTTTAAAAATGGAAAGGTATGGAAGAGAAGACAATGATGTCACAGCACTACTATAAATAGTGTAATAATGTTCTATGTGTGAAGGAGGAAACTCTTCACCCCTTCATCCCTACAAATATCAGCCCAAAGATACCGGTAAGAAGAGGTACAGTTCTGACTCTCAGTGTAAGGTAAAGCACACACAGAGAGAAAGTACCTAGTAAATATTTGCTAAATGAGAAACGTTTTTAAAATGTAACTTTATTTTTTTTTACCTATTCACTTGAAGTTTCATCTTACACCCATCAGGATGGCTAAGATCAAAAATTCAAGAGACAGCACATGCTGGTGAGAATGTGGAGCAAGTGGGACACTCCTCCTTTGCTGGTAAAGGTAGAAACCTGTACAACCACTTTGGAAAACAATTTGGTGGTTTCTCGGAAAAACTGGGAATAGTTGTACCTTAAGATCCAGCTATACCATTGCTGGGCATATACCCCAAAGATCCTCCAACAACCCACACAGACACTTGCTCAACTATGTTTATAGCAGCTTGATTCATAATAGTCAGAAACTGGAAACAACCTAGATGTCCCTCAACTGAAGAACAGATAAAGAAAATGTGGTTCATCTACACAATGGAGTAGTATTCAGCTATTTAAAAACCAAGACATCGTGAATTTTGCAGGCAAATGGATGGAACTTGAGGATATCATCCTGAGTGAGGTAACCCAGACCCAAAAGGACATGCATAGTATGTATGTACTTATAAGTGGATATTACCCATAAAATACACTACACTCAACAGACCCACAGAAACTAAACGAGAAGGAAGGCACGATCAAGGATGCTTGAATCTCACTTAGAAGGGGAAATAAAATAGTCATAAGAGGCAGATGGTGGGAGGGAACTGGGTGGGAGAGGGGATGGGGAGGAGAATGGAGGGTTCAGGATCAGGTGTGAGGAAGGACAGGAGAGATGGCTAGATGGCCATGAAATTGAATGGAAATATCCAACTGACAGGGGTGAGGAGGTAGGGGGCATCTTCAGGACAAGACAGAGACCTGGGATAAGGGAAGCACCCAAGAATCAATGGGTATGACCTTAGCTCTGACTCACTACACTGGGGATATGGAATCTGAAGAGGTCACTTTCTGTAGAAAGGAAACTCCAGTAAATGAGAAACTTTTAATGGAACCGAACACCTCTGTCATGCCCTTCTGCCCTGTGCAGTGTGGGATGCTGAGCAGCAAACTGACATCTACACACTGATGCAATAGCAACTCCAAGCCCAGCGCTATCCTCAACATCCTGGTCCCATTTCCCTCATTTGGGAAATGCATCCAGTTAAGCACTCCAGTTAAAAATGAAGTAGACACAGCCCTGGATCACCAGGTCTCAAACCCAGCAAGGCAGCCTTCCTGCTTTATTGGTTTGGGGTTTAAAACGATTATTTTATCTTAAACTAGGCTATGTCTGGTGTCTCTATGTGAGCTTGTGTATATGATTCTAGATGCCTATGGAAGTCAGATGATGTCATTAGATCCCTTGGAGCTGGAGTTACAGGCATCTGTGAGCTACCTGACATGGGTGCTGGGAATCCAATGCAAGTCATTTGAGAAACAGGTCTCATCCTTAAGGGCTAAGCCACTCCCTGCCCCATTTTTATTTTTACCTTTTTGTTTTTTGTTTATGTTTAGTTGTCTATCGTTGTGACAGAGAAAGGTCATCAGTCCGTGGGTGGTTCGAAAATGTTCCCATAGCGAAATCTGAATTCACACCGATGCCAGCCCAGACTCCTCCTCCAGTCACAGCCCTCTACAAACTTCCTTTGTAAACAGCCCCATGAGGTTTACCCAGAACCAGAGTTGAGAAACTGAAACTTAGCTCCTCCAAGCTCCATGGATGAAAGAAGCCATTTCAAATGGACCATGCTGAGGTGTGTTTTGAGTCTAAGCTGACATGGTTTTTGCTTTCTACGAGGATGCTCTCCTCTTCTGGACAGCTTTCACTGGTAGAAACTGGGTAAGCAGAAAGGAGATTTGAGGTCCCCCGTTGATACTTCTGTTCTGCTGAGGAATAAGACCAGGAAGGAACCATCTTTCAGACCCTCTGAGCATTTTAACAAGCCACTTGATTCACTCAGATAGGCCTCAGACAGAACAGAAGTGGGGCTAAATTGTTCTGCATAAAATGCAAGAGAGGGGTGGGAGGGGGCAGTCTTCTGGGGGCTTGGAAACCTTAAGCCACATGGTGGGTGGCCAAAGACTTGAAAGGATATCTGATATTCCTTCTAAATCGCTTCCCACCTGTGTGATATAAAACTCATTCCATGGCAGCAATGGTTGTATGTGGCCTAGAGAATGCACTTAACGCCACCAAACGGGATGCTCTCAAATGGTTGGAATGGCAGGTTTTATGGGTTGTGTATTTTAGCACAATCACATAAAATCAGTTGGGGCCTCCCAAACTTTGTAACAACTTCTACCCATATGCATGCCTCCCTTGAGTCGTGTGGAGCACAGAAAGCTGGCTCACTCAGTTGCATATCTGGATTGGTGCAGTCAGAGAACAGGTATTGATTGTTAAAGGCTCAGAAGCCAAGGGAAACAAGGGGATAAAACCCTATCCATCTGTCTTGGCAAGGATATTGGACCTGCTTTATAGGTATGTGGGACTTAGGGATTGTATTGTGCAGGCATCTGAAGGGACAATATGAGCTCAGCCGTGTCCTGGCTGCCATCGGAGTAGGAAAGATAGAATCAGAAGGGTGAGGTTTTCAGCTCTAGATTACAGTCTAAGGGAGGCTCTCTGTATCACCTCCTCATGGGGGCGTTTGCTTTGTGTTACCCCTCTGCCCTCTGTAAAGTGGGTTAGTTTTGCTCACTGTTTGAGGGTGCAGTCCATGACAGTAGAGAAGGCATGGTGGCAGGAACAGTTCCTGGATGTAGCAGTGGAAACTCACAACTGGCTGGAACAGGAAAAAGAAAGGACCGGAAGTAAGGCCTCCAGGCTTCCTTCCAGGAACCACTTCCTCCAGCTAGGCGCCACCTCCCAAAGGCTCACCAGCCTCCTGAATCAGTACCACCTTCTGCAGGTCACGTGAACTGTGGTCATCCTTTTTAGGGGTGTGGGTTGAACGGTTCTGTTTCTGCTGTTGGGATAAAGTACCCGGATGAAAGCAGCCTGAGGGAGAGAAGGTTTATTTGGCTCATGACTCCAGGTTGCAGGGTGTGGTGGTTTGAATGGGAAATGCCCCACTCCAGCCCCACTCCCACCGTAGGCGTAACACTGGAGATGCTGGCTGGGCAGGTAATAAAGCCTTGTGGAAGCACATCAGTAGAGACAGCCTTTGAGAGTTTATGTGATAAAACATTCCCACTTAAATTTTGGTAATAAAGATAGTCCCCTGCAGGGATGTTCCTCGGACCAATCTAACTATAGATAAACCCTCACAAAGACTCCTTTCCCAGGTGACTCTACAAGTCCAGTTGACAATCAGAATTCAGCTTTGCATGGAATCACTCTCATTCCCCTTTGGATTTATTTTTAAATATTTTCAAAGGTTGAGAGAAGAGTTTATTTGGCTCTATCAACATAAAAACAAACAAATATATGTAAATTAGAAAATTACCACAGTCTCCCTCTCTGTCTCAGGATACTATATGTAGCCAATTATTTGACTTGATCATGAGGATGTGTGTGTGTGTGTGTGTGTGTGTTTTGTCTTCCTTCTATGCTTTCAAACCAAGTAACTGTTTCCTAATTAAAGCAGTGTGCTCTAGGTTGTAAGTTTGTGAGAGGGCCACCATTTATCATGTAGTTAGGGCAGTGAGTAGAGAGAGAGATTTATGCAGTTCTGAAGAAGTGTGCGTATTTTCTAAGTGGGGGTAGGCACTTCAATTGTAATGATTTTCCTCTGTGTCCTTTAGTAGGTTTCCAGGGCTTTTTCATTATGGTAAGACTGGGCCATTTGACGTACCTGCTCTCTAATCAACCCTGGCTGACTTCCAGCCAGCCTAAGAGGAAACTCACCAGGCAAGAGGTTTAATTGGGGCCACCCACCGAGGAAATGCTTCCCCTCCTTTGTCCAGAGAGATGGAAGCTCCTTGTGTCACATATGTAAAATCCCCCAGGCTTTCCTGTCACAGTTCAAGGTTAGCTTTCTAGACTTTTCCTTGATCCCCAAAATGAGGCACGCCAACCGATGGCAGAGGGAGAAGGGTATTGTAGCACAGAGAACAATGTTAAGTGTTTGATTGCTGCCTGTACATCTCCAGATAGATCCCAGACTGCTTTAAAAATAAGAAATACACTCATACCCCTATCTCATTCCTCTGGAACCTTGGATTCCTTAAAATAATTCTTCATGCAAGCCGCATGTGTTCTAATCATTGGTTCTAAATGTCTGGTTCTTTAAACTCATTTAAATTCAGCCTCATAGAATAGCCATGGGGTGGGGGGGGGGGGTAGTTAGCACAGGACGTTCAGTAGAAAGGGCCTGAATAATGGAGAAGAGTCCCCATACAACATGCTTAGCAAGATGGGGCGTGAGTAGCTGGGTGAACAGGCCATCACAGAGGCCAGATCTAGGCTAGGGGAGACTGGGTAATGCAGATAAGCAAATGGAACCTTTATCTTCTGCACGCTTAACACTGGACATGTCTAATTTGGATAGGAACCTGGTGTCTAGAAGCCCCCTCCTCTTGTCTGTACTTCTTAGCATCCAAATACATCATTCTGGGAATAAAGGCTCCCTGTTTCACAGTACCAGCATGGTGGGACAAGGAATAATGGAGGATGGAAGATGGTAACAAGACCACCACTTAGCAAGAAGCTAACCCGACAACCAGCTTGATGGTTGTGGGAGTGTTAATCAGAAATCAGAATTTAGGCTGTCCGTCGAGCTTAAACACCTCACAAGCTGATCGCCTTTGCCCTTTTGTCTGTTTGAGACAATTCTTTTTGTTGTTTTCACCGTCTTGTAGATATGGCCAGGGACAATTACTGAGGACAGACCTCCCCTTTTTACCCCAACTACAGTCAAGGTCTCATCTGGTTAACTCTAGAACAGTGTGCTTCTCAACCTGTGGGTCATGCTCTCTTTGTGGGGTTGAGTGACCCTTTCATGAGGGTTGTATACCAGACATCCTGCACATCAGATGTTTACATTAGGATTTATAACAGTGGCAAAATTACAGTTATGAAATAGCAATGAAAATAATTTTATAACGGGAGTCACCGCACCACAGCAACACGAGGAACTTACAGAGTCTTAAGGAAGGTTGAGAACCACTGTTGTAGAGTAAGAATCTGAACTGTAATGTCCCTGCATTCACTGGAAGTCTAGAGCCAATGCAAGTGAGGACAGCAGCAGGGTGGGCGGGGCCTGGGGTTGTGTGTGGCCTTCTTGTACCAAAGAGATGCTAATGCTGCTGACATCAGGAACCATATTCTGACCATGGAGGTGCTGGAGAATGATTGATTCTCAACTGGCTACTCTTTTAAGTTTACCTGAAACCAGGGACCTATAAAAACAATCCCACTGTGTATCCATAGCTATTAACACATATCTCTAGGAGAGGTACTTGGCCAGGGCGCTCCTAAGATATGAACATCAGCTGTGGTGGGGAGCTAAAGAAAGTCACCGTGTCAAGGTATTCATGATAGCACACAGTTAACCTAGGAAGGGAAGGAAAAAAAGACCACTGTGTTACAGAGAGGAATGGAGGAAACAAAAATTTGGGGGATGAAAGAGGAAGGTAAAACAAAGGAAACAGTTGGATATGACTTACAGGTACATGGAGCCTACGGAGCTATGGAAGTCGGTCTTTTCACGGGAGCCATAGCTGATGTTCTATGTGCTTTCTGTTGCTGTGGTAATGATAGCTAAAACCAATTTAGGATGAGAAGGGTTTATTTCCTGTTACAGTTTAAATCCATTGTGGGGAACCAAGGCAGGAACCTGCTCAAGCAGGAACCTGGAGGCAGGAATTAAAGCAGAGATCATGGAGGAATGCCAATTACTGACTTGCTACTCCAGGTTACCCCCCCCCCCCCCCAGTTGACGCTTACTCTTCTTATACCTGATAACAGTACTGCCTAGAATGAGTTGGGCCTTCTTCTATCTATGAACAATTAAGAAAATGCTAGCAATCACAGCTAGGGCCACACAGGCCAATCTGATGGAAGCAATTCCTTAACAGAGGTTTCCTCTTTCTGTTGGGAGCCGACTTTTAGCAGAAAGCAGCTATCAGCTTTGCAGCCATCCTGAGCCATATACCCTGACATGAGACGTGGTTTTCAACAGCCTACAACAGCTGAGCACACTCTGATAACATCTTGTTTATCCCACATAGCTTGTTTTGCTGTTTAGTGACCCCCAGCTGCATGGTGCACATGGCAAAGTGTCTTCAGCTGTGTTCCCCTGCTTGTGCTTATAAATTCCCAGGATTTCCTTGCAAGAAGGGAGAGACAATAAGAGGGAGGCAATAGGAGGAGACAATTAAAGAGGAGACAATAAAAGAGACTTGAGACTTGAGCAGAACCTCTGTCTTGTCTCCATTCTTTGTGTCTCTTCCCCTTCTCTCTCTTGCTAGACCCACTCTCTCTCTTGCTAGACCCTGACCCACAGACTGGAGCAGCAGCTCGGGCCAGGACATAGTGGACCCAAAACGTGGGGCAGGACGGTTCTCAATATCTTTCCAGGTGATTCTGGGTTATGTCAAGTTGTGGCTGCAGCCACCTGTAACAGTGGGCTGATTGATCTTGTGCTGGATTCAGTGGGCTGGGGTGGTTTTCCTTCTGGTTTCCATGAAGTACATGTATCAAGGCATGCCCATGGTTGTCCTGCTCCAGATACTAGAGACTCCTGCTTTAAAAAGCTGGCAGCAGAGTTGGATGGAGCCTGTGACTTCTCATGCATTGTCTTGGTGGCCTGACAGAGGCCAGGAAGGAACTGTCAACTGTGAGTACCTTCCGGAATATGTTTCATTCAGCTTAGTCTAGTTAGAGCAATCAGGGTAGTCTGCATACATGAGGTACTTCCATTGTTAAGTCCTATAGGATACAGATACAAATGGCCAGGAATAAGACAACTGGGATTGGGTGTAGAGAGATGAAACCTGAATTACTTAAAGGGCAGATTTGGGAATTAATTCTCTCTCTCTCTCCTCTCCTCTCTCTCCTCTCTCTCTTCTCTCTCTCCTCTTTCCTCTCTCCCCTCTCTCTCCTCTTTCCCCTCTCTCTCCTCTCTCTCCCCTCTCTCTCCCCTCTCTCTCCTCTTTCCTCTCTCCCCTCTCTCCCCTCTCTCCCCTCTCTCCCCTCTCTCCCCTCTCTCCCCTCTCTCCCCTCTCTCCCCTCTCTTCCCCTCTCTTCCCCTCTCTCCCCTCTCTCCCCTCTCTCTCCTCTCTCTCCCCTCTCTCTCTCCCCTCTCTCTCTCCCCTCTCTCTCTCCCCTCTCTCTCTCCCCTCTCTCCCCTCTCTCCCCTCTCTCCCCTCTCTCCCCTCTCTCTCCTCTCTCCTCTCTCCTCTCTCCCTCTCTCTCCTCTCTTTTCTCTCTCCTCTCTCTTCCTTTTAACTACCTTTACCCAGGAGTCTGGGCTCCCTGGAAATTGGGACATAGATGGAGTGTGCTTGCTGGTGTGTACTCAGTGCCTGTGAAGTTTCCTGCACTTCAGATACATCAGCAATAAAAAAGTCCTCTAAATCTTTGGAAATATGTGTCTAGAGCACAGGAGAAATATGAGCTGGGATAACAAGTCTGGGAGTTACCAGCTCCTGGTTTTGCCAAAATTCCTTCTCTGGGAGAGACTTAAAGTCCCCCAACCCCAACCCCCCAGGTCCCAGTGACAACCTGAGATACATTCCATCAAAGTTCACTCTGGGAATCAATGAGATTTTTGTGCTTACAGAGCAGTGGGTGAGAGGTCACAGGCAGGAGCAGGGGTGATCTAACAGTGGACACACTGGAAGCTCAGCACTCAGCAGGGATGATGGCTTTTCCATGACCATGTAGATGGAACCTCCTCTCTGGTTCTTCCTCATCTATATACTCTAAACTCTTCCCCAAGACACAGAGGCCATGTGCAATGATGTCAGAATAGCACATATCTGGTTTGGATATAGTATAACTATATAGCAAATATAGCTATATAGCAAATAACTGGATACTCAGGTGAGTGTCCCATGAGACAGAGCCAACAAGTCAACAAGTCTTTGGCAAACAGGCAGGCCCAAGGAACTCCTGAAGATGGCAGTAGTATGTCCCAGGGGTTAGACTTGTACTCCAGATGGAGGTTATCCTATAAAGAAAGAGAACCGAGAAAGACACAAATCCATGGTCACCAATGTTCAAAAGACATAAAAGCAGGGAATCGATGAATAAATGTGACAAATCAAAAGAGGACAGTGGACTGGACAGCCGAGGCTGGGGGGCTTTGCGAGGGAGTCTGTGGCTTTCAGTTTCAAACACTGCACCTCTGTTTTTAAATTATTTCATCTTTATATGTGGGGAGCATACTTTCCGCACACGTGCATATGCACACACACATGAGTGCAGGGGGAAGAGGGCATAAGATCCTTTGGAATCTGAAACTGAGATGATAGGCTGTAAGCTGCCCACCATAGCTGGTGAAAATGTAACCAGGGTCCTCTGAAAGAGCAAGTGTTAAGCACTGAGCCCCGTCTCCACCACATTCAAATGCAATTCCTCTTAAAAGATGAGCCGTGCCAGCAGCTGGCTCACTTTCCCAGTTCCATCTGTCTCCATCTGTCTAGAATTTTTAATGCTTGTATTTGAACACTTCCTATTTCTCTATACTTATTAATTTATACATTTTATTGCATGTTTTACTTGAAGGAAATGTAGGGACTCATTACAGGTCAGTGAGGAGTGAAAGGTCATACCTACCTGCTCTGCCTACCTGCCCTGCCTACCTGCCCTGCTCAGCTTTTCCAATGAGCTCTGGGGTAGAAGGAACACATGAAAAAGACGCTGGTTAGCCATTGAGATGGTTCAGTGGGTTAAGGGGAGTGTTGTCAAGTCTGATGACCCATGTTCAGCCTCCAGGATCCAGATTCCTGCAAGCTGTCTTCTGATCTCTGCATGTGTGTCCAGCAGCTACCCCACCACCACCACAGTAAATGAAATAAGTATAAAATTGGGTAGATCAATACCAGTGAAAGAATATAGCAGATTCTCTTTGAGTTCATCTCTTGGGCCAACAACTTTCTTCAACGTGAAAGCATTACTATATATAAATATACATGTATATTAGTTATATACATGTATATGTAATTCATTACAATTAAAAACAATAGGTTTCATTATGACATTTTTACATGAATTCACTGACCCACTTGGCCTCTCTTACTTCCTTTTCTCCATCCCCTGAACAATCCCACTTAACCATACCATGTCATGTGTGCTTGTGTGTGTGTATAAACATCTATGTATGAGACAAAATGTGTGATGTTTACTTTTCTCCCCAAAATACAATTTTCATGTCATATATGTAGACATACCTCCAACATAGATCAAAACGATAGAAAAGAAGCGATGACTTTGAGAGACAGAATCCCCCTCTCCAACACCCAAACCCAATCAAACAAACCAGACACTTCAGTCCTTATCACTCACTGCTTCCTGCTACAGTGAGGTACTAGGCTTCCTCTACATGTATAAACAGTGAAAAGGATAAATCCGGAAGCGGTGAATCCTATTCACTAGGAAGTGGCTCTGGCATCCAAACAGAAGTGGAAGTACTATGGGTCCCAATTACTGTTTTGTAATATATTTAGTTACATCGGAAACCCAGACACACTTAATTGGACTATTCACAGTGATGCCAAGAATGTATAGTTACAACATTGTTCCAGGTGATTCTGATTAATGGTGGTTACCAGTCCCCACTGCACCAGGCTTGAGGCTCCGGGGGAGCTGGTGTCTAAACTCCCCCTGGTGCATGATGGGTAAAGAAGGAAAGAATGGTGCCTGCACACAAAAGGTATTTGTCCTTCCTTGGCGGCTTGATATTTTCCAGAGCTTTTGAAAAGTACGTGTACTCCACTCTTCCACTAGCTCCGAACTTGGCCTTGAATTTGTTTGTGGAAATAAGTAGCCTCGTTTTAATACTACCTCTTTAGCCTCTGGCAAGCGAAGGACTTTTAATAGTAGAGCTTGGGAAAGGACTAAAAATAGAATCAGGGAAGCAAGCATACCACACGCAGAGTAAGATCCACAGTGGAAAACCGAGAGAGGAGACCTTCTGATACAGGTAACCAGAGAGTCCTGGTTCGGTGTCTGTAGAAGAAGAAAATAAAATGTAATGCCAAATCGAAGGTGAAAAAGATCCACTGGGAATTCCTCAATCATGAGTTGATTGGAGAGCAGGGCACAGCGGAAGAGATGGACTTCATAGCGTCACGCAGGGAAGATGAGTGTTGTACTGCCAAGCCACACCCTCTGCCCTCTTTCTACTGTTTATTTTGAGATCAAGTCTCATTAAATTGCCCATACTGGCCTTGAACTTGAAATCCCCCCAAGTCAGCCTCCCAAGTAGCTAGGATTACAGACCTCCATGCCCAGGCCTGACTTCCTAAACTGTTTTGGATGACCTCTAGTTAGAAAATTAGATGTTAAACTCCAAGGTTCTGTCTGCTACACTACTACCAATTTGTTGTAAAAGGCTGCTGTGTTCGGTTTGAATGTCATCTTTTGTGTTCCGTGTCTTTAGGAATAATTTGGTTATAAAGGAGGCAGAGTCAGGAACTCTCTTCCCACCCCACTGATTTTGAGGACAACTTTGCTACCTTGGCCTCATTTCTGAGATGCTGAACAGGAAGTGTTCCTACTTCTCAAGTCTCCTAGTAGGTACATCCATATGAGGGTGGGATTTCCATGGGGGAAGGAAGAATTGTTATGTTTATATTCATATGTGGTGATATGCTCGTGGGTATAGGTGCATGTCTGTACAGCACGCATGTAGAAGTCAGATGACAACCTCAGATGTCCTTCAGATCTTTCTATTCTTCCTGCCTTCTGTTTGGGACAGGGTCTTTCAATGGGATGTCTCCCAGGATAGCTGTCTAGTGTGCTTTGAGAGATCCTTCTGTCTCCAGCTCCAATCTTAGAGCGCACAAAACTGCATTACTTCACCCAGTTTTTACAGAGTTTCTGGGGATCTGAAATCAGACCCTCACTCATGTGCTTTACCAAACATCTGCCTAGTCCCTCATCTCTGGGCTTTCTTTTTCCTTTGGCTGCTGGGCTGAAATAAGTCTGGCTTTAGCTTCTCCTTTCCATCACTTGAAGATGGTGGAAATTTCCTCAAGATATGAAAGTCCAGGAACCACGAGATACACACCTGCTCAGAAAAACCTAGCAAGCTATTTGATACAGCTTTTAAGAGGTTGAGCACTGTCCACTACTGTGCCTGTAGGAAAGGTGAAAGTTACGAGGTAGCTAGCTCAGAAAGCTAACCATGGTGAGCTGGGAAATGGTTCACTCTATGGGAAGGATATGCGCGCCTTTACAGATCAAGGACAATGGACAGTATAAACAGACAAGAGGGTTTATCTCATTTGACCTCGACAGGAGGAGATATATTACCAGAGACATATTGCTTTGCAGAATAAGAAGGTTAAGTTTATGTCACTAAATATAAAACCAACATCCAAACTTTACCAACTTTAATGATTTTAAAGCAAGGGTAATAAGGAAAAAATTAAATATATTTTCTCTATATCAAATGTGTCTGTTTTCCATTTCTTTGCCTTTAGCTCTTCCTCCATTTCTTCATCCACATTTAAATATCATCTGCATACCACATTCTTGGCTAAGATTGAAAAATATCTATTGACTTCTTGTGAACTTTAATGGTTATTACAGTGTTTTAGATTATAGTTTTAAAATCACCTACAACATTTCAAAGTATTTCCAAATGACTTAGAAGTGCTACAAAATCCCCATCTTCAAGGCTGGAGGCCGTACCGATGACTCTCTGTCACCATCTAGAGGTAGTGCAAACATATTGCAGGCCCAGTTCTTAGGGAATTCAATGTCAAATGTTTGTGTATCCGCTCTGCAGAAGAGACTAGACACTTTCACCTGTACATGAAAACAATTGGAATTTTGATGGCTGTATTTATAGTGTTACAAGAAGTGAGTCTCAGACTGAGATCTATTGAGTAATAAGAACAAGAAAGACACGGAAGTGGATGAACCACCTATGTTAGGCCCATAAGGAGGCTGAGGACCACGTTGGATGGGCACTGGATGACTCCATGTTAATAGAGAAGAAACTAAGATTAGGAACTACACTTTGCATTCATGTTCTCTCCAAGGCAAGACCTTCCTCACCTCCACCATGGGAACATCTGGATGTCTGTCCTAACTGTGTACATGTGGTGGTTAATATTGACTGACAGTTTGGCAGGCTCTCGTATCACTTAGAAGCATCTGGGCGTGTCTATGTGGCCGTTAGTAATCTAGAAGATTGGGCTAACAGTTGAGGTGAAAACCTCACTCTGAATGTGATTGGCATTAGGCCACAGGTGGGTGGAATATTAGATTGAATAAAGCACGAGATAGTGAGTTCAATACGGTATTCCTCTCTCTGCTTCCTGTCTGTGGACACAATGTAACCAGCTGCCTATCTCTCCTGACCACATAAACTGTATCCCCTCTGACTGTGAGCTAATACAAACCCTCCTTTCCTTACATTGCTTCCTTGGGTACTTTGTACTTTGTCACAGTCCTGACAAAAGTAGCCAATTCAGAGTGGTACTGGTATGTAGTTGATAGGCCAGAGGGAGACTGCTAAACACCTGATGTTTATAATCCATTGGGGGGGGGGTCCCCATCACAAAGAGTTGCCCTTGTCCAAATGTAGTAGCACTTAGACTGAGACTTAACGTAGAATATGTAATTTAGAGCTGTTTCCTTGGATTTGAATCTTGAACTTAGTCCAAAGGGAGGAGGCCTGAAGGGACACAAATAATTGTTTTTGCAAACTCATCTTAATCTGTGGAAGAACATTAGCCTGGGACACAATAATTATGAGCTGATTGTGGGTAGACCATTTGCCCCTCCAGTTTCCTCTTCAGTTTACTTGGTACTGTGACTTACAGCATTATTGACCCCAGTCTTTGTTCAGTCTCTTGGTCAGTCTGTTGGTTAGTGACATGGTGGGGTGAATTTTTTACTGCAGGTCTTTGATGTCTAATTTCCTTTAGTTTCCACTTCTTCCATGAAGTCACCTAAGGCATTAAGTCACCCCATGTCATAATCTGCAGGACGCTCATCTCTGGGTCCTATCCCCAATGGGTCCTGGCTCAGCGTCAGGCACTTTTGATACATATGTAACTTAACATATATGTTTCACTTAACATATTATACAAAGTTAAAAAGAAAACATCCTCTGTTCTTTCCTTTAAAGCCTATTTATGAAATGCATAGAAAAATATACTTAGTTCTTAGGATAACCTTTAGATAGATCATGATGATTCCTGTTTAGCATAAGACAGGAGCCTCGGAAACCCCAGTGATTACCGAACCCTGATATTTTTCACTGTGAAGCCATGCCTCATCCTTCCAGCAGCTATGTGCCACATTCTGTCTCCACAGCCCAAGTTCACCATTCATTCACAGTTGCAGTCAGTGAACTAGACGGTGTATATTGACCTATTGCTTCTAAGACTGACATGGACCTCACTGAACTGATATTGAGGGAACTGAGCAGGGCTGTCTCCTGTTACCACTTTTGGTCTAAGATCTATCAAGACAGAGTCTGATGCTGGCAGTAGTAACCTAACTTTCTCCTCTCTGCCTTGCCTCAGTACCTCTGATGGGTCCGCATGCTCAACAGGCTTCCCATTGGCTGATTTTTTTGGAGCTAATATTCCCCATCTACACACAGCACACGTTCACTGAAATCTAACGCTTTCCTGCATCCAGTACACCTGCAGCTCTCCTGCATCCAATACACCTGCAGGCTTCGTAAATCTCCTGCCAACACCACAGGGCCCTTCTTGCCTAGCCACTTGATGGTTTTGTCTCTGACCTCAAAAAATAGACAAACACTTTCCTATTTCAAGCTCTTGATGTAGACCTACTGTTTGGGGCTCTCCCCCCCCCACACACACACACACAATGACATCTCTAAGAGACGTCTCATGTCTGACAAGTCGTCTCTCTCCCTCTTCTCTCACAACTTCAACCTTTTTGGCTTAAGAGCCAGTTTGCGCTCCTTAATGTTACTTGCAACCACATGCTTCTATCGCTGTTTTACTGTATTGAGCTCCCCACTGAAGGTCCTTTTCCTCTGCCGTATGAAAAAGTATTTTCTTCCTCACTACAAACTGTAGCGATCAGAAGAATCAAATAAATACATCGAGGAACCGGCTAGCACACAGAATAGGAGGTACCGCATGCCCACGGCAAGCTGTCTGTTAGGACTAATGCAAAGGGGTTCCGGTGTCTTCGAACAAGATTCAACTTGTCAAAAAGAGAGCATGGAACAGGCCATCTCAGAGCAGGGGTGTAGGGAGGGGGTTCCCACTCGGGGGACAATGACTAGTTATTCTCTGCCCACCGTCCATTCTTCAAGTTGCTCTAGGTGGGCTAGTTACTGGTGGGATTCCGGGCATCAGGGCGCTCTTGAGTGCATCCAAGCTGCTGGTCGGACATCTCTTCATCAAAAGTTCAGGATTCCCACCTGGTCGGGGCAGGACCAGGGATATGGCTCAAGAGAGAAAACTGCAGAAAGTTTCCAGTAAACTCTGCGTTTTGACGTGTCCAAAAGTCACGCCTCTTACCTGAGCCTCCAGCGCCTCAGCTCATCTCTCTCTGTGCCTGAGCTAGGATCCCAAGGCGGACCCTGAGGGTTGCCCTCCCTCTCCTGGCAGTGAGTCTGTCCCTCCCTCTCCTTGACTCCCACCCGGCCTCCCCGCCCCCTCTGTCCCCTCCCTCGGAGCCCAGGCCCAGAAATCCCACGCCCTTTGCCGCACAGGAGCTCGGACGAACCCGGGGAAACCTCGGGTCGCCAATCACGGCGCGGAGGAGAGGCGGGCGCTCGGCTCCGGCGCGCTGGGGGAGCCAGCTGGCGCTGCTCGGCGCGAGCCGCACACACTCGCTCTGATACCGACACGCGCCCAGACCCGCGAGCATCACCGACAGAGCTTCGTAGCCACGGGCGCTGCAGACCCGGTTCTGGGAGCCCCCTGCACCCCGAAGCACCGCAGACCCGCTCGGCTAGAGCAGGGAGGAGGCTCGCAGGCTCCCGTGCTGCCTTGTGAGCGGTGGCGGCGACTCGCACCTGGCGCCACACCTGGGGCTCCGCTGCCCTCGGGGGACAATGCGCGCCAGCCGCAGTCGCCGCGTCCACGTCCACACCTGACCATGGAGTGCGCCCTCCTGTGCTTGTGCGCCCTCCGGGCCGCTGGTCCCGGGCCGCCCTGGGGCCCCGCGGGACTGGGGCGTCTGGCCAAGGCAGGTGCCACCACCGAGGGGCGCGTCGCACAGCCGGGACGAGGGAGGCGCCCGCCCCGCGGCGCTGCTCACGCGGCGGTGTCACCCTTTTCTTTCTTGCAGGCGCTCCAGCTGTGCTGCCTCTGCTGTGCTTCGGTGGCCGTAGCCTTAGCCAGTGACAGCGACAGCAGTGGTGGCAGCGGACTAAACGATGGTTCGTATTTGCCTTCTCTCTGGGTACTCCACCATCCGGCAAGGGCTTCCCCCCTCGTACTCTGGTCCCCTTTGTGTTAGAGTGAGACCTGTTAGGAAAAGGCGCATCGCCTAACCTGGCAGGTGTGTGCTGTCTGAGCAAAAGGCACCCTGGTTGGAGAGGGGGAGCTTATCAGAAAATCAGTGCCTCGAGCTGCGAGGCACATCGATGAGAAAATAATTTCCCCCTTTCACAGATGGCTTGTTAAGAAAAATAAATCCGAACTTAAGTAAGAAATTAGAAAGGAAGTGGGCACCGGGTGGGGAATTGATAAAAGGCTCCTTCGTTTCCTTCCTCCACTGGGAAAGAAAGCCACAGATTGAGGCTGAGAGGGGTGAGCGTGCTTCCCCCCACCCACCCCCACCCCCGTTTCCCACTGTACTTCCTGCTTCACTGGATGCCCTAAGATGCCTTCTTTAGGTGGAAAGCCCTCCCACAAGGTGCTTTAAGTCTTTTTTTTTTTTTTTTTTTTTTTTTTTTTTTTTTCCTGTCTCTAAAGTCCCCCAGCTTCAAAGACTCAGCGCACACTTCGGTTTTCTCATTTATGAACTCCCAGTGAGGGAAACCCTTGTTCTCAGTGTTTCCCACTAGCTGCAGGAGGACAATTGTTGTTTGCCCAGGGCTCTTTGGCAAGACCTTACGAGCCAACATGGATTTCTTGGGATGCTAAATTTGTCATCTTTGTAGAATTGAGTCCTCTCGTCCTGACGCAAGGGCTCATTCTGGGACTGAAAGCTGCAAGAATTATGGGTAAAAGCTTTTGGAGAATGGGTGTTCCGAGGACAAGAGACCCAGGAATGCACTGGTCCAGTCAGAGCCTATAGTTTCTAAAACTTCCCTCCTATTCCACCAGGATCTAAAGGCCAGGGAATCTTTCTGTCCGGGGGCATGGCCTGTAAGGACTTCTTTATTTTGTTTTTAGAGGCAGAGTCTCATGTAATCTAGCTACTGAAAAGATGGCCTTGACCTTAGGATCTTTCTACCCCCACCTCCTTAATGCTGGTTTCACAGGCATGCCCAACACACCTGGTTTATGTAGTGATGAGGACTGAACCCAGGGCCACATGCATGTCTGACAAGAACTCTGCCTACTGAGCTACATTTCCTAGCCCCTGGAAGCACCATCAGTAGCTAGCACTATATATATATATATATATATATATATATATATATATATATATATATATATATATATATACAGGGGACCTCTTTCCAAGACAGGACCGAATGTAACCAACAGCCTGTATGTTCCTCTCTTGGAAACAGACTTGTTAGCAGGTGTCTGGGGTAGATAGGGGTTGAGGGGTCCTGATGTTTCTGATGATTGCCTAACACTCTCACACCATCTTCTAAGTAAGAGCAGGTGGAGTTTCAGATGACCATGCAGAAGGAGGTAAGAAACACACACTGGAGAAACTGTCTGGAACATATGTAGGAAAAGGTTATTATGTAGCTAGGTATGACTGGTAGATAGAGAAAAATGGGTTTTCCCTTTAATAAAAAAAAAAGGAAAGAAAGAAAGGTTGGCTTTAATCAAAAGCTACATACTTGCAGAGCAACATATCAGGAATTTTTGAGAACTAAAACGTGTACTGCTTGGTTTTAAGAGAAAGAGAAGGGAAATGCATTTTTTCTTTTGTTTTCCGAAAATATGTCAATGATAGGGTGTTTCTAGTTTCAAGGAGAGAGGGAGAAAAAAAAAGAGAGAGAGAGAGAGCCATAAAAAGAGTTGGCCATGCCTTAAAAGTCACAAATGATCCAGAAATAAACAGGGCTTGTTATTGGCTTGTTGGGTGTCTTTGCTAATTAAGCCCAATTAGAATACAATTAGAGTATAGTGTATCGATCCCAATCCAGACACACTGTGAGACTCCCTGATTCCTTAGCATCTTCTGTTTTTATTTCATTGTTGTCTGTTCAAGGAAGGGAATCCCCCTTGCTCCACCCCCTTTCTCTTCTGCAAGCCAAGGACCCAAGTGACTCAAACATGCCTCTTAGTTGCTCTGGATCTTTCTAAACACTTTTCAAATTAGTTTCCCATTCTGTGCCTAGAAAGTGGAAACCCAGAAGATTTTTTCTTTTTCTTTCTTTCTTCCTTTCTTTCTTTCTTTTCTTTTCTTTTCTTTCTTTTCTTTCTTTTTTTTTTTTAAATTCACACTGGGCATGCTCCACACCTTCTGGGACGATGCTTTTCAATTCCAATGTCTTGTGAAAGAAAGCAGTGTACTGAATTTGCTCTTTCCCACAGCAAATTGTTTCCTCACTGCCCACCTCCCCTCCCTACATCCCCCCCCCCCCCCAGATCATACAGCAATTAGTGCTGCTCAGGGGAGCCAGGGGGAAGGCATTTTTAAACATGCCTTTCCAGGTGTCCCTGATCCACCACACCCCCCTCCAACAAGTCTGAGCAGTTCAAAAACATCAGCCTCTATCTAGGATGCTTCTGATGTTTGAAGGCATGTTTTCTGCAGAGACTGTATTTTAGGCCTGGGATTAAACAGGAGAGTCCCCAGTGGAAGCTAAGGGAGATCCAGATGCTGGCGTGAGTAGCCTCATGCCTAGCGGTGCTGCAAGAGGGAGCTGGGTGCCCCTTGTTAAGGAGCCAAGGGAATCATCAGAAGCAGCCTATTCTGAGTCACTCACAGTTTAAACTCTACCAGGAAGGTTTCTAAGTTCAACCTAAACAAGGCTATCAATCAAATTCACCCTTTATACTGATTTTTGTCGATGATGATGATGAACTACATACCATGCTCCATGGCTAATGTATGAAGAGTCCCTATATTTCTTTTCAGACTGAGAATTGACCTTTCACCCAAATATCTTTGAAATTTATCAAAACTGCACTTAGCTTTTAGGTTTCGTAGGGTTTATTATTATTATTATTATTATTATTATTATTATTATTATTATTAACGCTAGGCAAGTGCTGCCGTGCCTCTGAGCCGTGTCCCCAGCTGTAGCCTCTGTAGTAAAAGCTGGCCAAGCCTGATCCCATAGATTGCAACGCACGTGAGCCTCTCTGAATTCTCTTCACTGTTAGGTGCATGGAACAAGGTTTTTTTTTTTTTTTTTTTTTTTTTTTTTTTTTTTTTTTTCATGAGCTTTTGGGGCAAGCTGCTGGAAAGTGGCCCCTTTCGCACCCTGAGCTCTGGGTGCTGACAGCTAAATTTTTCCATTACAGATTACGTCTTTGTCGTGCCAGTAGAAGTGGACTCAGGCGGGTCATATATTTCACACGACATTTTGCACAACAGGAAAAGGCGATCAGCACACGGTGCCAGCAGCTCCTTGCACTACCGCTTTTCAGCATTTGGACAGGATCTACACTTAGAGCTTAAGCCCTCGGCGATTCTGAGCAGTCACTTTATAGTTCAGGTACTTGGAAAGAACGGTGCTTCAGAGACTCGGGAGCCTGAGGTACAGCAGTGTTTGTATCAGGGATTCATCAGGAATGACAGCTCGTCGTCTGTTGCTGTGTCTACGTGTGCCGGCTTGGTAAGTCTGCCCTGCTTTAATGGAGCTCGTTCTTTCGTGTTTTGTATAACTTGAATGAACAGATGTCCGATGCATTAAGCTCCCCCTAGCCAACTCCACACATTCGCACTGTCAGCTCTGATACGTATAATATTACAGATAATTATAAATTAGATTAATTGAATTAATCTAATCTGGTCTCTGGGAGAAAAAATATATAATAGAACTTTAATGAGCATTTAGAACATTCTTTTGATGTTTAATGGCCTGGGCCCTTTCATTCTGCATGTTTGAGACGATCCCCAAGGAAATTAATTTGATGGATGCCATTCCCTTTGCAACGTCTTGGGAGACCAGGCATTCTATAAATCTAACCGGTTACATTCGTCTCTGTTGCTTTGAAAGGGGAAAATTGCATTTTAATCTAAAATTGTGTTCAGTGGCCCGGGTTAGCCTACCTTTAACATGCTGGAATTAGAGGGGTCTCGGGGAGGCAGTCCTTTGTTTTTCTTTTGAAATTCTGTTGGTGGTGTAGTTCTTACAGAAGGCATCCTTTTAGTGCAGGAGAGGATGTGTGGTACTGGCAGGATAAAACATGGCACCCTTGGAGGCGAGATGTTTAAAAGCCCTTGGGACAAGCCTGATTTCCTTTCTGTATAATCTTTCTGTGTCAAACACCAGGCCAAGAATATCCATGTACACGATATTCAGAATCCAATCAAGTATACGAGGCAGTAAATGACATCCTGGGCTTTCATTTCGTGTTGCCATGGGAAATGTCTCAGACTGACGGCAGAGTTGGTATGGGAGACACGTGATGATCATGCTGTGGCATGGGCAGAAAAAGGAAACTTTGAAAAAACCCAGTTGGGAGTTAGTTGGTGATGTCCATGTGGGATGCAGCTTGGATAAGCAAGAGGTGTGGCTTTTGGGGTGGACTGGGGTGAATGAGGGCTCCCGTATTCTCAAGGGTTAAGTTTTTTTTTTGTTACAACTTTTTGTTCCCACATGCTGCCCCGAAATCCAGCCAAAACCATAACCACAGCCATGGTATTCTTCAGTGTGTTTAAATTACAAAATAAAGCAAGTTAGCAATGCCCAGCTAATCTCGATTCATTTGAATGATGGCTGTCTCAAAGACTCCCTGGGTTTTATGACATGGTTACCCACACGTGTGCACACACATACATGGACACATTTTAGTTTTCATCATTTGTTTTTGTGTGTGTGTTGAGTCTTCTGCTGGATTTTGGCATTCTCCTTGTGTTTCCCATTCTCTGCCTATTCCAATTTCCAAAAGTCTTTCAGGTTTACTCTTGCCACCACAGAGCCTTAAACCATCTCATTCCAAACACTCACGATGAGCAGCTGTGGATCCTGGCTCTCATTATCAAACCAGCACCAAATAGTAGGGTTCTCCTTGAACCTTAGTTTCCTCATCTCCAGAACAAGGGCTATGGATGATGAGTTGGCTTGGTAGGTAAACATGTTTGTTGTCAAGCCCCATGACGTGGGCTCAGTCCCCTGGGACACACATGATGGGAGGAGAGAACCAACTCCTCTGACCTTTGTATGCATGCTGTCAAACACTCAAACCCACACATATACACCACGTATACAAAATAGATATTAAATGTAATAAAAATAGAAGTAACTGGGGAGACTTCACTCCAGGCTTACAGACAGGAAATGATTGGTGTGTAATATGTTCCTTTAGTCTCTATGCCTTCTCATTCTTACAAAATGTAGCCTCTCCATGTTCAGTACTCAGAAATTCTGCTCTTTGGGACCGGTAGGAAGTTTGATTCTCTAGCTCCAGAGTAGACACCAGGTTATCTTTTCTAGGAAAAAGGTTCACTTTGAACTGGGGACAAATTACCATCTAAGGCAGAAGAATGAAGTAGGTTAAAATTCTCCAGCTTCCACAAGTGTGAAAGAAATAACTGACACTGGGGTCTGCCCTGTGGAAGGTGCAGGTTGCCTCTACTCTGCAACAAGTGGGTGTATGGACTTAGTTATTTTGACATCACTGGGCCTTGGTTTGCTCTCTTGAGTGGTGTGAGATGACCTCTAAGATTTTTATGATTTCCAGGCATCTGATTCTAGTGATCTGATTTGGTCACCCTGATAGACCCTATTTGTTAAGAGGTAGGGAACAACCAAACTTATTTGTCCTGAGTTTGCTACCATCCATTTCCCATTCCCCCATAAAACATCTAAGGCATTCAGCAGGCTAGTGGGAAGCAAAGTGAGAGAAGATGGAACTCTCACAAGCAAGTGGTGACCCTGAAGCATATGAAGTTTGTAACCTTGTGTTGAGGGTAATAGCTGCAGAGAAATGTTAAAATGCACATACAGAAAGATGTAAAAATGTAATGGCATAACGATTATTATTCACAAAGTTTACACCCAAACATGTGAGCCTAGATCAAACAGGCATTATTAGTGCCCCCAAAAGGGCACTCAGTTCTTTCTTCCCCCCTGTCCACCGTGGTCCTAATGAAATTCGTGGTTTATTTATACTTGTTGAAAATTGTTGTTTAAGTAGAATCATAATGTACTTCCTGGTTTGAGGATCCCATGGTGGTTTTGTTTGTTAATTTGCTTGCTTCTTGTTCCTGTGTTCTCATTCTACTGGGTATATGCCTAAGAGTAAAGGTACTGTGCTCCTGGGGTAGGCATAGGTGAAGCTTTAGCAGGTGCTATAAATCAGGTATCCGATTGGGTACCGCATTATGGTCTACATCTTTCTGATGGTTAATGGGGTGACATGCCACCTTTAAACTTATTGGCTATTTATGTGTCTTCTTTGATAATCTCTTTACTGTATACAAACAAGATACAGAATATGTCTTTCCAACTTAAATAGTGGCATGTGTGCTCCTTTCTCAGGGAATAGAAACAAGGATTCTAAGCAGAACACCTTGATAACTGTGTCCTCCTACTGTGGCCGTCAAACTCTGACATCATCTATTGTGTTTTAAAAAAGTAAATCACGTGAGAACCAGTAAAATTACAACAGTGATAGATAAGCACAGAAGAGAACAGCCCCATCTTCCCTCTTCTAGATACCTATAGATACTGGTAAGCGCCGTTGCCCAAGAGGGAGGCTCATAACTCCCCTAAGGTTACTTGACAGCTGTCATGATGGATTCAGAACATTGTAGATGTTCCAAAAGTTCAGCAGATAGACTTGTGTCACTTGTTAGAGTGACTCATCAAAATGTTAACATGCCAGAAGATACATGTCGTTCTTCATCCATTAATGCAGACACTGACAGGACATGGATGGTACTCTGAGATGAGATACCTTCACATAAATTTTCTATCTTGGGGTTTCTTTAAGATTTTGGCCAGACCATTGCCTTCAGGGTTGTTCTAGATGTGATAGCCATCTCCCAGTGAGTTGCAGAATGCATTAGGGAAGTAATCAGGTGCCTTTAAATGATCTGGCCAAATGCCAGAAGAACAGCTAGTTTCTACCTAGCCTGCTAGGGAAGCCTCAGATGAAAATCGGAAGGGCAGTAAGATCACAGTAGAAAAATCACAATACACATTTTTTTCTTGAGGGCAGGAAGGTAGGCATACACACTCCAGCTGTAATGTTTTCTAGCAGGGGATTTCCCTGAATAATTTGAAATTATCCAGTGTTTAAAATATTTCTAATACTTTTTTTTCTTTTTTGGAATGTACACTTACCCTACCAAGCTGACAGAATTCACTTTAAGGAGTTCAATGGGTCGTTCCTTACTTGCAATCATTTATAGAATGGGACCAAATGAGTCTTGCCTGCCATTAAGTTTGCATGCCACTCTTGGCTTTTAATACTAAATGACTGTTCTGGGTCACCACTGCCCATTCCACCTTGTGACCTTAAACTCGGTGTGTGTATTGGAATTGCAGCCTTTGTCACAAAATCATGGGGTTACATAGTAAGCTAGCCAATAACTGCCTGCCATGTCTGTCCTTTCTCGTCTATGAAGTCTCCTCTATCTGCCCTCTACAGTGAGGAAGGTCATGACTGGCAGCAAGCCCAGGCTCCTGGAAGGAGACCTCACCTTGCTGTCAAACTGTAACCAACTCTGGAATCTCCCCTGCGTTCCTTAATTCTATTTGCTGTCAGACTTTGTCTTCGAAGATTTTAATGTTTTAAAACATTCTCAGGATCCTTCTGTTAAAAAAAAAAATGTAAGTGACTGTAGCGTATAACCCACTTGATTATCTCTCTCTGAGATGCTAAAGATTCAGGATCCTTTCCATAAAACTGGAATTGGGGCCCAGAAATGTATCCGTTTTCTGAATGATTTTGATGTGTTTTAGTACTTGAGAATTAGTAAACTGTGTTTGGGAATGGATGGGAAGGCCACATTGGTTCCTTCATCCAATGGCTGTTTATCACTTCTGTCGTGGCAGACACTTTTCTGAGCACATCAGGTACAGCTGTGAAGGAGGAGAACACAGACACCACTAACACACCCTGACAGAAGTGTCTAACCTTTCATTTGAAAGCAAGATTTATTTTTATTCTACGTGTGTTGAGTTAGTGCTTGTGTGCGTACAGTGCCCAAATTGGCCAGTAGAGCATGTCGGATCTCTTAGAACAGGAGACACTGGCGGTCGGGAGCTACCATGTGGGTACTAGGAACCAAATTGAGGTCTTCTACAACAGCAGCAAGTATTCTTAACAGTCATGTGTGGCTAAGCCATCTCTCCGGGCTAGTGTCTAATGGTTTGAGACTGTAATAGGATATTGTTTATCTACAAAGCTCATACTTTGCCATGTAATCCAGTTTTACATACACACACACACACACACACACACACACACACTCTCTCTCTCTCTCTCTCTCTCTCTCTCTCTCTCTCTCTCTCACAAAAACAACCTGGTTTTTTTTTTTTTAAAGTATGTTTAGGATTCATAGCTCTGCTTGGCTACATATAGCCTATGGGTTGTGGATTAGGCACACCTGCAGAAGAAATAGCAACGGTCTCGGGCTCTTAGATGTAGAAATTCCCATCTTAGTCTGCACTAAGCTGTGGCTCATCAGAGCTCAGGAACAAAGAGCCCACAAGCTATAGCTTCAGAAAAGGGAGAGGCTGGGTGAGCCAGTACCAGGCAGCACCCGTCAGCACTGCAGTGTGCACCAGCATGTCCATGAGTCAGAGAGTCCTACATCACTGACAGATGTCTAATTCTGTTTAAACCTAGACTTTTCTCCAGCGTGTTTGGTCATGGGTATTTTTTTTTTCCTCTGAAGAAGATCTCTGCATAGTTTCATTGAGACAAGACAGCCATGGAAACAGTGCTTATCCCCAATTTTGTACCATGTCCTGTGTGTGAAAATAACCTCTAGGGACAAGAGCTTCATGGTCACTAGGCTTAAAGAATGTTAGGTACCCAGGCCGTCCACAAATGCCCCACTGTAGCCGAGGAAAATCTTGAAGTTCTGATCCCTTTGCCCCTCATTCTTGAGTGCTGGAATAGCAGAAACGCATCACCGTGTCTGGTTTCATGTAGTCATAGCGACTGAGTTCAGGGCTCTGTGAATGCTAGCCAGGAACGCTATCAAAGGAGCTACATCCCAAGCCATTTCCCCCGTGTGTGACAGAGACAGTGAGTCTCGCATGGCCCAGACTGTGCAAAAACTTCCTATGTAACTGGGGCTGACCTTGAAGATCTGGTTTTCTTATCTACAGCTCCAGAGGTGTGCCACCAATCTGATTTTCTGTGGTACTGGGGATTGAATTCAGAACTTTGTGTGACTACGAATTCTATCCACCAAGCTATGTCTCTGACCATTCCTTATCTTTAAACACACTTGACATGCATTTTGAATCTCTAAATGATGAAATCGGTACTGGCCTGACCAATGTATCTGTTTTAAAGTTGAACTTCTGACTGATATGTTAGACCAGGATTCCCTGTTTTAGCGTAAGAGAATAATTGCTAGGCCTAAGATAATTTGCCTTTTCTTTGTACCTGACCTCTCTGATGGCAATGTGTTTATTCTAATTGTAGATAATATAGTTTTGCTTAATAAACTCAGTCTAGACTAGGCTCTATTCTTTACATGTCTATCAAGTGAAAACACACATGCGCACGGTCACAGACCTCGTGTGTCTGTTCAGCTCTACAGTGCATGGGTCTGCTAACTTTTGATAATTTCTCTGCAGAGACTAGCTGACCACAAGGGAAAGCTGCTTTGCCATTGTTGCTGAATCTTATGTCTGGTGTTGGTTCTTGGTCCCCACTCCCAACTGTATTACAGGCTCCAGCAGAGTGGTTATAACAACCAAGGATCCCTTCCAGCCTGGATCCCCTGTGTACCATCCAACTTTCCTTTGGTTTCTCTTCTCTTTGTCTGCTCCATGGCCGGCTGCCCTGATGTCACATGTGTCTTTTCTTCAGTGGTAGCCTTTGCAGCCTGTGACTGCTACAGTGACCATTCTCAGGAGAACCTGGGTCCCTACAAGGAGGCTTTCAAAGCACTTGAATAGGAATAGGGGCAGGGAGCTTTGATGTCTCCTGTTCAAAAGTATTTTATAACTCCGAAAGCTGTCACCGAGTTGTCTGTTGCTAGTCACTGCCTGCCAAGTTATCTTTAGAAAGCCGATTTCCATTCATAAAAGGGCTGAAGCTAAATGCCCCTAGCCCATGGTTCTGCCACTTTGCAGGGCCTTGCCAGCTAGCAGGGGTTGTGGAATTGCATCTCCCCACTTGGAACTTAATGGTCACTTGAGAGGATCATGTGAATTTACAGATTAGACTGAGTTGTATTTGCATGTTTTTTTAAATACAGCCTGACCCAAATCAAAGATGTTTTCTTAGGCTATTATTCAATTCATCAAGGGTAAAAAGACCCTTTTATTTTCTTGGCTTTTCTCCTCTGTGTTCTCCTAAGACATGATTTGTGAATGGAATTATTTGCTTTTATCAACGCTTCGAGCAAAAGGCCAAACCAAATTTAAATTTTTTTTTTTCCCAGAGACCAAAGCTTTTGCAGGGGGTTGTGGGGAGTAGGACTCTAGAGTAGCTAAGACAAGCCTGAGGGGTCTCCCAAGAGAGTCGGAAGGGCCCAGCCTCCCTCTGTGTTGCCTGCCTGTCATAATATAGCCATTAAGTACCATTCCTTCTGGATAACTCTGCAGACCATACTTGACTCCAGGGCCCTGGGCTGAAGGGCCCTGGGCATCCTGGGCTTGCTTCCTGAAGCCTCAGAGTTTTCATCTGTTCAGTAGAAATGGCTGCTGGCAGAGGGTGAAGAAGAGAATGGTAAGTGCTGAACTTGTTACACAGTAGCTGCGCTGCTGGGTTGTTGACTTTGAACTAGGAGGTGGTCTGGGCAGGAAATGGCCATTGAACTCTCTTCCCCCCCACCCCCCACCCCCCAAATTCTGAAGCCTTTCCAGGCAGGCCTGTCAGAACAGGAAAAGAATCTCTTCAGTGTTGGCAACCCTCTTGCTGTAAAAGTTGGGAATCTTGCAGGAAAAGGAAACATTTTATCAAGGAAGAAAGAATAAAAGAAGGAAGCCGATTGACGGTGGGGAGAGGAGGAGGAAGGGAATCAAGAGATAGATCACGGTTCAGATTTGTGTTTTCAGACTTGGAAGACCTTGCTCTTCCCATGGCTACCTGCACAGCCAGGCACATCACTCGCTCACTCACTGTAAGCTTGGGTACTCCACTGTAAGCTGATAGGAGCTCACATACATTTGATGGCAAGAAAGACCCTGTATGGATGTTCAAGACAATAGCCCCTGCAGGATCAAATTCCCTAACGTAAAAATCAGATTTGTTAAGATCCTAGGCTTTCTTGAGTGCTAGTGTGGCGCCACACTTTCAGAACAGACTTTGTAAGTTACCAGGCAGTACCCTCTGCTGGCGTTGTTGAGGCCTTTGCTTTAGTAAAACACAAACACCCAAGTTTTACCCAGAGTTGGCAGATTATTCAGAAGTAGAGTAGGACTTGAACCTTTGTATTGACTTTTCCAAGTCTTTTTGAAGTGCCTTGTAAAAGAACAAAGAAAGAGAGGCGGGGGGGAAGGAGGGAGAGAGAGGATTTGTCACTTTAGATCTTAAATACTAGAGTGCTGACTGGCACTTAAATATAAAAAAATGAAAAAAAAAATATTGCTTGCCCTGTGTTCCTTCTGATAGCCCAGGTGCAGGCATTTTTGTGAATGAATGCTTGCACCGATATCATTAGTGTTCAGTGATTATTGGAAGGAGTGCTATATAGCTTACCCGAACTGCTTGAGACTACAGTGTTTAGGCCATTTTATCTCAAAATGTGTGTGTGTGTGTGTGTACATTATATCGTTTGTGTGTATATATTATATATGTGTGCGTGTATAATTGGTGTATGTGTATAATTGCATGTATGTATGCATGTGTGTGTATGTAGAATTGGTTACTTATCTACTGCTCTGATAAAAAATGCCACGAGCAACATCACTTATAGAAGGGAGGGTTTATTCGGATTTATGGTCACTGAGAGGTAAGAGTCCATCCTGACAGCGAATCATGGCAGCAGGCAGCCACCGTGGCAGCTGAAACAGCCAAGAGCCCACTTCTTGAACTGCAAGCAGAGATCAGGAGTGAACTGGGGATGAATAGCTTGAGACTTTGAAAGTTCAAAGTCCCGCCTCCAGTGATGTGCTTCCTCCAGCAAGGCCACACCCCCTAAATCTACCCAATACTGCCAACTGGGCACTAAGTGTTCCGGTACCGAGTCTGTGAGAGATATCTCATTCAAACTTCAACACACACACACACACACACACACACACACACACAACTATATGCACACATGACATACATATATTTATAGGCATGTGTGTATATGGATGCTTTTGTATATAAATGTACATCTTTCTGTAATGGCTTTGATCTATTCTTTCCATTCATTTCCCATTCCCCTTTTCCCAGCTCACTTTCTCTTCCTCCCTCCTTCCCTCCCTCCTCTCTTCCCATCTTTTCTACTCCTTTCTCTCTCTTTCCACCTCCCTCCCCCGTTCCTTCTCTCCCGCTAGGATGCTAGTGTTCAGCAAAGCTGGGTCTATCCAGATCCTCCAGGTGTGTACTCACTACCCTACTCCATTATCCTTCCCTCCTCTTGCTTCCTTCTGCAAACATGGCCTCCTGAGTTCCAGGTGATTCAGATACCTCATTGGCTTTCCGACTTATTCATCTCACCTGACTTATCCATCCCTAGAGCCACAGACAGATGTGTCACGGCTCAGAACAGGTATGTGTAGTCTAGGCTTTATTTGCCTTTACAAAGACTTTGAGGCTTCATTGAATGGGTGGCTGTGCTCATCGGAACAAGAAGAACACAAAATCCTTCTTCTTTTTCTTTGTGTGTTCATGGGTGAGTTAACCCGGAGGGGCCTATTTATTTGTACCTGTGTTTGCTGTATATGTAGTGTGTGTGTGTGTGTGTGTGTGTGTGTGTGTGTGTGTGTGTTAGGGTGTATTCACTGGTATTTGTATTGAGGTATCTTTGTCATGGTAGTATAGACATTTTATTTTTAAAACATGTCTTTGGAGTTACTTCAGTTTTAAAGTTTTGATCATTTTCATATCTTCCCCAAACTCCTCAGTGATCCACCTCCACTCCCTTCTCACCCAATCTACTGTCCTCTTAAAACACACAGCCATCCAGTCCAACTTGTGCTGCCTAAATACTCCTAGGCGTGGGCCATCCCCTTGAGTGTGATCATCCTACCATGGATCACATAGCTAAGAGAAAACCAGTTCACCTCACTTAGCAGCTCTCAGTCGCTAATAGCTTCTCAGCCAGAGGTTGGATTCCATGCTTATGTCTGCCCCCTGCAACTTGATGTTTTATCTGGCTTAGCTTATACAGGTCACATTCACGCTGTCACAACTGCTGTGGGCTCATATGTGTCACTGCTCTGCTATGCCCAGAGAGCATCATGTTATTATTCTGGCCCTTTCTTCTCTTTGGAGATGATCTCCAAGACTTGGTCAACATGCTTATATCTGGTCTGTTTTTGTTTTTGCTGATGCTGTAAAAATAAGTATCTATCTTCAAATCTCTCATTTGTGTACAGAACTGTATTTTATAGGAGGGGATTAGGGCAGTGAGCCCCTTCTTTACAAAACACTGATGTATCAGATACAGGATATTAGCTCTTGATAGCCAGGGAGTTGGGGGTGGGGTGGGGGGAGTTAACATGCTTTTATTGGCATGTGCCACCAAGTGCCACTGTCATTATAATCTTAATAGTTCAATATGCAAAGCTGCTGAGAACCCACTTCCTCCTGGTTTTACACAGACCCAAGGCAGTGGTTTCAAAGAGCTTCCTCCAGCAGAACATATGAGCTGGAAATTTGCATGGTTTCCCACCATAAGCAATAAACAATTCAAGAGAAAATGGCGCTGATTCAATCCTGGAAGTCCAAATATAAACAGGCCTAATGATAGTACTACCCACGAAGGCTTCCATGACCAAAAATATTTGTTTGCAGGTCACATACAACACGGGTCTACAAACTCGGGAGTTTTGGTTACATCAAGGCTACATCCCAGGAAAAGCCTGTTCCCAAAGATTTTTGGGGTTTTGTTTTTTGTTATTTTTGCCAGTTATAGAGCAGAATATCCTAGAATGCTCTAATAAAGGTCTGGTGAGTGTTCTGCCTAGACAGTGTGGTCACCTCTCCTGAGAGGACGGCTTTGATGTATCTAAGGCTTTTACCTTCAGGAGGATTCTTTTGATGGCTTATTCATGCCACTCGACTTTGAAATATACAACCTGCCCTTTTTACCCATCAGTCACAGGGACATGCCCTCTGATAAAAATTAGATGTGGCCATCATTGATTTATGAAGAGTCAGCTATGTGCACACTCTCCCTTGAGGGGCAGCACTTGAAAGGCTGAGATAAGCTGGTAAAGGGGTTTATGTCAGGCGACTTGCCAGGCTTTGTAACAGAGCAGGCTTTAGTGTCCCGAGGTCACCCTGTGAGCCCACAGTCCCTCATCTGCATTTTGTGTTTTACGTTACTGCTTCCTGGAGGCGTGTGCAGACTAACTCATTACTGATTTCTCTGCGAGCAGATGTGATCACAAATCATTTGTATCGTGGATAAGTCCGAGGGACTGTTTTATGACTGAAGTTAAATATGGGCTTACACGTCCATCTCAGCAGCCTCTTAGGAGGTCAGGGTTTTGTAGGTATAACTTTGCAGTAAAACTCATCAGCAGAGGATGAATCCCTGTCTTGTCAAAGCCTTTCTTCTGTGTGTGAAATGAGTATGAACTGGTGCTCAATACTACATACTGAACACTGCCATAATGAGTAGCAAAAGAATCCTAGGACAGTTGGTGGTTTTGAGTGCAGACAGCTGAAAGACTATGCAGGCTCTTGTTTAGATCCTAGTCCAGAGCCCAGAAACAGAAAATTGAGAGATAAGGCCAAGACACACCCTTTTACATTTCTTAAATCAGCACAACCTTTTAAAGATTCCCCAGGCAGTCCTAAAACAAAGTCAGTTAAGAAGTCCCTCATATAGGTAAATACCCTGGACTTTAGACACCCCAGCACCCCAGAAATAGCTTGTATAATGGTTTAAGATGAGAGAATGACATGTTAAAACGTCTGAGTTTTAGAAACACATCCCCCCACTAGTGATGCAATTTTGAGGAAATGATTCTTTTGGATAACATTTGAACTTCTTTTAAATTGTTATTCCCTGTTAAAGATGTTGAGGAGGAAGACCATACCTTGTACATGGGAGGGATGGACAACCACCTCAGGTGTTGGACCTGATTTTCTACCTTGAAATAGCATCTCTTGCTGTTTGTCGCTGCCTACACCAGGCTACTTGGCCCTAACAGATTGCCTTGTTTGTTGGTGCCTATACTAGGCTAGCTGTTCCTCAAATTTCCAGGGATTCTCCAGTCTCAGTTTCCCATCTGACAATAAAAGGGGGATTATTGGCACAAGTTATTGCACTGGCTGTATGTTGGTTCTGGGGATCTGAACTTAGATCTTCATGCCTTATCCACTTATCTCCCAGTCCCAGCATTTGATTTTAAATAATTTTAGATTCATGGGAATTTGCAGGAAGGTGCTGTGGGGAATAACTGACCAATCTGGCAACATGGTTTTACCTGTCTGTAAAGTGGAGACTAAAAGAAACTAGGAGCCATTATATGAAAGAGCAAAAGTCCAAGATGTCCTCCCATCTTCCTGGGCTCTGATATACATGTTCCCCTTTTCAGTTATGTGGTCAGTCACTGGACCTAGATGCTGCAAGGATGAGATTTTTTTGCACAATAAGCTTCCAAACCAGTTGGCCTTTTTATGGAGGTGTTTTAGGAAGATCTAACCTTGTCAAGCAAGCTCTTTTAATCTAGATCTAGTCTGTGGGCAGCAGAAAGACTTAAAACATAAGAAACTCTCCCTTGTGGGTTCTGGCTATGGAAGGGACATAAGGCAGAGTCAGCCTTCTGGGACTACAGTAGTCTTTGATTGTGGACCAGGAAACAGATAGATGCTTAGAAGTAAACAGAGGCTCATTTCAGTTCTCCAAAGGAATCAAATTCTACCTACAGTCTGAAGAGACCAGAAGTGGATTCTTTTACAGAACAAAAAAATATGGCTGGACATCTCATATGTTTGACTCGAATTGTGCGTTGGCAAAAGATTGTAAGCTACTTATTGGCTATAATTTTTTAACAGAAGAATACAAATACAAATCTCTGAGGCTTATTATAGGTGTTCAATCAAAAAACAAGCCCCTTCCCCTTTTAGATTCATGGTCATTTGGACCATCTGCCACCAACCCTGCGTAGCAGGTGAGATAGTGGGTACCATGATTGGTCTGGATTATCAGCCCATTGAGATTTAAGATCACCTGGGAGGGACACCTCTGGGTGTGCTATGAGGGAGGTTCCAGAACAGGATCAACCAAGGATGGAAGACCCTCCCTCCATCAAAGTAGATGACACCATCTACTGATATCCCAGAAATAAAAAGTCTAGAAGAAAGTCTATGTGTCTGATCTATATATCTGCCTGTGTTCCCCATCTGTCATTGGTAGCAGACAGTCCAGCTTGATCAGCTTTCTGATGTGGATATAGCACCAGTGACCCCCAAGGGATCTTCCTGGCTTTCAGTGCAGACTCGGGACTGGGAAGGCACCTGGCTTCACTGAGCAAGTTCTGTGTTCTGTTTCTCCAGCTAGCAGATAGCCATTGTTAGACTGTCTCTGTTCCGCGCACCCCCCAAATCCCTTTTCGCCAGCAAATAAGGACAGGAGGCAATAATCGGGTATACTGCAAACGAGGATTTACTTCTTGTCGTGGTAAAGCGGAAAGAAGGAAGAAGCCGGAAGTGGCCTAGCTTAAATACACCCTAGAGTGACGTATTCACTTCTGATTGGCTGTTCGCTCACCACCCAATATTACGCCTCGGGATAGGCCAGTGACTTGGCGGTCTTTCTGCCTAGCAGCTGCTGCGCAGTTAATTGTTTACAAGTGGGAAGACATGCGGCCATCGCCATCTTGAAATGGAACATACTGATTGCGGCTCCCTACATGTCTCTATACCAAAAATGACTCAAATGGTGCATTTTATCACATGCATGTGTGTGTGTGTTCGTTCTCTCTCTCTCTCTCTCTCTCTCTCTCTCTCTCTCTCTCTCTCTCTCTCTCTCTCTCTCTCCCTATTAGTTTTGTTCCTCTAGAGAACTTACTTAATAGTGATGACCTAAAGAGAAGCAGCCAGTTTCCTTACATACTTACTTGTTTAAATTGCTTGGGAAATTGTTATATTAGTATAGATTCTCAGTGGAATACTATTGCTGTTAGGATGGCTAATGCTTTCTTTAGGAGGAATGTCTATGCTTCCTAGGGTATCTAGGGGCATTCCAGGCCTTTGCCTATTAACACTGTTAGCATCCCCAAATTGTGCCAGCCCAAAGTGTCTCATAGACTCCTGTGGGTCACATTTTAATATAGTACTAACAGGCAATGGTTTCATTAAGAAAAAGCATTCACACGAGGTGGATTTTTGGAGTATGCATGCTATTGACTTCAGTGAGATTACTGCTTTTAGGCAGTTTGAGAATTTCTTCCCCAAAATACTCAATACTAAAAATGTTTCAGATTTTGTAGGTTTAATTTTTTTAGATTTCAGAGTATTTGTATAGGCTAACTGGCTAAGTGCTTCTAGCCTCCAAATCCCAAACTCAACTGCTTCCAACGTTGGTGCATTTCTGAGCATCATGTCCATGCCTTAAAAGTTATTATAAAACCAGCACTGTGTCTACCTTTTAGGGTATAGCTACTGAGGGAATATGGATAGTGCAGTGGGGTGGGGGTTGGGTGGTTTGCTGATGCTGCATAAATGATGCAGGGGATTTGTTGAGGCTGCATGTCCAGTACAGGGTGATGAGGGAACTGTTGAGAGTGTGAAGTTAGTCTCGGGGTGTTGAGGCTGGTGGTTTGGTTGGCAGAATCAAAAATCTGGGAGCATTTTAATTTGTTTGTGAGTCTCACGTGTTACCCCAGACTCCTGAAAACAGTCAGCTTTTTTTTAAAGTAAGAGTGGAGTGTTTATGATAAGAGTTATCCTTGCCTTCAGCCTAACTCTATGACTGTAGATTAAAAGTGGGGGTTCTATTCTTGCGTTTGTAGTTTTCCTAAGTTGAAATTTAGTGTCCTCTGTGTTCTCTTGACCAATAAGAATGGGAACAGTGGGCAGTCCTGGGAATGACAAAGGAATATTCTCCTTGTCCCTTGAGTGTGTTCTTCCCTGACACCCTTGTGAAGTTGAATGAGAACTCCCATCTGTTCACGTAAGGGGGACTTGTGCACTGCTGCTTCCTTTGAGATATCTTTGGTACCTGATGGGACTTGGAGCTCTCCTGTAGTTAGGGTGCAGAAGTCATGGAACCCATGTTCCTGTTGACTTCATATTTAAAGCTGTCTCATCCCATCCTTGCCAGTGGTGATATAGTGCTGCTTATGTAACTCACAGCCCATCTGAAATACGTTTTATAACCACACCAGGTAAGGAAAGTCAAGGACTCTTTGGTATTTTTCATTTCTGGTTGTTAGTAGATGGCATTCCTCCTACCCCTAAGTATTTCCTTTATTCAATCCATCCATCCATATATACATTATTCATCCATCAATCCATCTATCCATCCATCCTTCCATCTACCCATTCATCCATCCATCTATCCATCCATCTACCCATCCATTTACCCATTTATCTATCTATCCATCCATCAATCCATCCATCATCTATCCATCCATCCATCTTCCAGCTACCCATCCATCCTTCCATCTACCCATCCATTCATCCATCTACCCATCCATTTATCCATCCATTGATTCATCCATCCACCCATCCAGTTGTCTGTCCATCCATCCATCCATCCATCCATCCATCCATCCATCCATCCATCCATCTCTAACCCAAAACATGTATTCCTAGCCATTACATATTTAACAGACATTAGGTAATCATTGACATGTCCCTTTGTATTAGACTATGAGGTTATAAAACTATATCATTCCTAAATTCTACAGTATTTTAAGATGAGGGTAGAGTATTGACATCATGAATTTAAACTCAACAGAAGAGTGCAAAAAAAAAACCCTATTTAAATAGATAAATGTAATAAAAAAAAAAAAGTAGTGGAGATGAAATGACCCAGTAGGCAAAGGCATCTATAACCAAGCCTGAAGACCTGAGTTTAATGCCTGGGACCCACAGGGCAGAAGGAGATAATGGAGTCCTGTATCTTGTCTTCTGACTTCCATGTCCTCTGTGGCATGCTCGCATGCATGCGCACATGTGCAGGAGTATACACACACAAATACACACACCACAAATACAAATCGAACATTATAAAAAAATCAACATCATAGTTTAGGACTGTTTAAAGGACTACAGGGAGGGACATAAATGAAGAAATAATGAGACTAATATTTAATGTGAAGGCCAAGCAGATGCATTTGCTCAGGAAATCTAGAAAACCAGGAAATCTTAGCCCCACCCATTAGATTTCATCATTCATACACAGACCAATAACAATACTTCCAATCCTGCTGCCACGAGTGTCTCTGTGGGTACCAGCACAGCACACCTACCTGAAGCCTCACCTTCACTCCTTAGCTCCTCCGAAGCAGCAATTCCATTGTTTTACGTTCCTCTTCAGAACCCTTCACTGTATCTACTGAGAAGAGAAAAGAGTTTGAGTTTCCTGGTGTGGAAAGGTCCTATGTGGTCTGGCCTCTTCCTCCCAACTTCCTATCTTCTCCATCCTTGTATAGCCTAGTGTGGTTCTCCATGTCTCCACTGCCTTTCAGCATTCCAAGAGTCTCTGCTTCACTGACTTTACATCGGAATACTCCTTGCTTCCCTTGGTTCATTGTGCAAATGTCATTGACTCAGAAAGTGCTTCCCAACACTGCCTTCCCTCCACGGGCTCCCCTTCCTGGCTTCTGTACAGTACAGACTCCTTTATTGTTTTTTATATCATTGCTGTTACTGGGTGTCAAGTGATCACTGAAACATAGGATGCACCTAGTAAACATTTGCATTGTAATCATCATCCTAAAAATTAGAAACCAATAACTCATTTGCAAGTCTAGAGTACATAGAGTACATCGTTAATTTTATATAGCTTATCCACTCACTGGGATAAAAGATCAGTTGGGCATCTTTTTACATAGTGCTTCAGAAATGCAATTTTTGCCTGCCTACTACTATCCATTTGCAGTTTTAAAAAAATTATCACAATAATTTATTCATACATGTGTATATATATGTGGACACTTGCTACAGCATGCATATGGCGATCTGAAGACAACCTATGGGAGTCTGTTCTCTTCCTCGACTATATGTGTTCTGGAGAATCAAGCCCAGGTCACTAGACTTTGATAGTATGTGTCTTTACTAACTGAGCCATCTCACTGAGCCATCTTGTTGGCCCTATTTGAAATCTTCTCATAAAAGTGAGGCTTTCCCAAGGGGACCTATCCTCCCCTACCTCTACATTAAGTCAGTTGAATGGAGGTGACATGTTTCCCATAATGACCTGTCAGAAGGTCAGATATCTTTGACTATAGGTATTGGTTTGAGGACACCCACCAAAAGGGATCTGAGATGGTAAAATGAAATTACAAGCCACTTGGGGTAGCTAAGAGAAAATCTAAGTTGAAATCCACAACCGCTGGAAGCTATCTTGTTATCTGATAATATGGTGATCACAGTCATTATGTCCAGTGATGCCTAAAGTTATACTACTGTTTTTGTTTGTTTGGTTTTTTTTTTTCTTCAGTGTTAGCTATAAGCTAGTCTTTTATTGTGACTCTGGGTCAAGTTTCTTTTCTAGCCTTTTTGGAATGAAAAACCCAATCCATGACAGAGATGAAAGGCCTTTGGATGTTTTCTGCAAAGAGCTTGGGACCTCACAGAGGGTCTAGGCAAGCACAGTGCGACAAGTTCATTGAGCCTAGAGCTGCTTTTAAGGCAATGGGAATTGACTGACACAGGCGATGAGCCAAGTTGTATGGAGTGTAACACACATACACAGAACATGAGAGTGTACAGCTTTGTCATCATTTGCTCCGGGCAGTGCACCCTTGTCGGTCTTGTTGATCCATTACCTTCCATGTCAGATGTGTGATCACCACACACCCACCCTGCCTGCCCACAGTAACTACATGTGGTTTTAAAGCAGGAAGTAGAAGTGGGTGCATTATGTGACAGTCAAGGAACAGTCTGCTGGAGGTGGGGGCTCCATGGTTGGCTTAGCAGATGACTTCACATGCTGTAACTGCTTTTAATTGGTTTCTTTAATTTGCCTGGATGATGACATGTGGGGTAATGTTGGAAAGCAAGAATGCTTATCGGTGGATTACACTGCTCAGTACTCATCTGAAGCTCATGTGTGCCTTAGAAGATGGTTATTTTAGTAAATCTAATTTTAGTGTGTAGTAGTCTTTTATTTTTAAATCATGACAACAGACATCTTTTTTTTCTGAACCCACAAAATATTCTTTTTTTTTTTTTTTTTTTTTCATTGCATAGAACTGTACCTCTTCTTTGTTCTAAGGAGGGCAGTCTCTGTGAGAGAAAACTTGAAGTCAAAATGTGTGATTTCGGATCTCTCAAAATGATACATCAAAAAATGGATGAAAATTATATTTTGATTACGTTTTATTTATCCCCAGACATGAAAAATATAATCATTTCAAGATATAATTGGTGCATAAGTTATTAGTGAGATGCTTTGAGTTTTTACACCAGTTGGTAAAGACTGGCATGAAGCCTACACTGTGTGCACATCCAGTTCAGAGCAGGTGTAACTGAACAGCCCAGAAATGGCCCCTGTGTTGTAAAGTCCAGGTTGTGAAGTTCATTAACATAGACAGTGAAACAAGGGGCTGAAGAGTCCCCTCTTAGGGATTCATTTGTTCAATTGCTTGTCTTCCACAAAGCATTTTCAGGGCCTCGGCAGCTCTACTGTGGGATGGTTTCATGGTCTTGTTTTGGAAGCAGTTGGTCATTATTCAATTACATAGAAAATTACCCAATCCTGTTGATGAAAGTCAGACTTAGGGATGCCCTTGAAGATAAATCAAAGAGATGATGTTTTGAAAAAATTTCAGAATTTGTATGTAGACCTTCTTCTAATTATATTTGGTTAAAACTTGCAGTTTAATTAACTCTAGCTCTTGTTTTCTCCAGATGGAAAACGTTTTATTAGGTCTTAGCTTTATGATCTGTTTCCTTAGTGACTTTCTTAGTTACATGAAATAACATATTTAGGGAGCAAAGCAAAAATCTTGATTTAAAAAGACCTTTGCTCAAGAAAGTAAAAAAACAAAAAACAAAAAACAAAAAAAAACAAAAACAAAAAACAAAAAAACAAAAAACAAAAAAAAAAACCCTAATGTCAGAGTATTATAAACTTGAAATAAAGAAGTTCCACAACAAAAATAATTTAGTATAGTGGGTGGCTAAACATAGATAGTGTATTACTTAGTTTTCTCATTGTTGTGCGAAATACCTAATAAGAAGGCATTTAAGAAAGAATTTATTTTTGCCTTTTAGTTTCCTGTTAATGTATATTAATTATAGATAGTAATAGATTTCATTGGCTATGTCATTTGCATACATATACATAATGTATTTTGATCATACCCTCCCTCCCTTTTTTTCTTTTCAAATAGAGGCTGGTCTTGCTATGTAGCTTTGGTTTTCTGGAAGCTCACCATGTAGAGTAACATGTCCTTAAACTCCTCAGAGATCCACATGGTTCTGTCTTCCAAGTCCTAGGATTAAAGGTGTGCACCACCACACCTGGCTAATCATACTTCCTATAACTCTTTCTTTTACCCTTTCCCTATTTCTACTGACCCCCTTCTTCATCACAAACACTCACCCAAAAAGGGTTTGTCTTGGTTTTACAGTTGGAAGGGTTATAGTAGATCATGGTAGAGAAAGCAAGGCAGAGGAGTTTTAGGAAGAGAAACTCAAAGTGTCTAGTCAAATTAACATCCACAGTCTGGAAGCAGAGAGTAATCAGCAAGTAGGACCCCACTTCCTCCAGTGACCCACTTCTCCCAATGACCTACTTCTTCCAGCAAGACTCCATTTCCCAAGGTCCCACCACTTTCCAAACAGTGCCACTAGCAAGAGGACCAAATGTTCAAACATAAGAGCTCCTGGGGACATTTTACATTCATACTACTTATTGAGTCTGAGTTGATATCACACTGACTGTATCACGAATTTCAGTTATCTTCTGTTTCTACTCAATGAATATTTGCACAGATTTCCTGCCTGTGTGGAATGCTAACAAGAGCAGGTAGGTTAAAGTCTATTTGGTTGTCTCTATGTTCTGGTCCCAAGTGCCCTTTTACCATAGCTTGATAGTAAGCACCAACTTAACCTCTCATGTTATACCTACTAGTTGAGTCCTAACTCCTTAAACTCAAAAAGTGGAATAGAACCACCTTTAACTATAGAGCAGGTGACATTTCTTCTGCTCCAAGGACTCCAGGCCAGGCAGACAGCAGGTGGTGATTTTCACTTGTACGTCCTCTAGTCTTGCTGTAGGTTGGGCATGAAAGGGCCTGTATTAAATAAGACTTCCCAGAGAAACTAAACCTATAGTTCTCATTATATACATATGTGTATAAAAAGATTTATTATAAGGAATTAGCTCATTCATTTTGGAAATGGAGAAGTCACAAGATCCGTTGTTGGTTAGTTGTGGGCCCAGGAGAGAGCCAATGTGTTGGGTTCCATTCTGACTCAGAAGACTGAGAAAGACAGATGTGCCACCTCAAAGGCAGCAGATACAGTGACTTCTAATTCAAGCAGCCTTTTTGTTCTATCTAGGTCTTCAGTAGTTTGGATTAGGACCACACACACTGAAGATGGCCATCTATTTCATCGGTGTTATCAACTCACTGTTAATTTCACTTACAATTGCCATTTAAGTATCTGGGCACTCTATAGCACCATGAAGTAGATAGACAAACCATCCCAGAAGGTTTTGGCTAAGTCAGCTTTGCAGAGCTTCTGCTCTTGTGCATTTACATTTAGTAATGTGAATATGTCCCCAGTATTTGTCTTCTGCACCAGGTAGCCAGTGTCATGGGGGAATGAGCTTCACAGTAATGATGTCTCTTCTATCTGCTTCTTTGTTGTTGTGCTAAGCAAAGACAATTCAGTAGGATACAAAACTTTTCTCAACTTATACTTCATAGTCTGTCATTGAGGAAAGGAAAGGCAGGATCTCAAGGCAGGAACTGAATCAGAGACCATGGAGGAACATGGTATATTGACTTGTTCTCAATGTCTCACTCAGCTAGCTTTCTTACACAATGCCTACAAAACTACCCACCTGCCAAGGGATCGCACAAATGGGTGGGTCCTTCCTACATCTGTCATTAATCAAGGAAATGCCCCACAGACATGCCACGGGCCAATCTGATGGTGGCAGTACCTCAACTGACATCCCTTCTTCCCAGGTAAAGCTAGGCTTTGTCAAACTGACAAAAACTAACTACAACAATACCCATAGCTCAATCTGTTGAATGTAAAACTACCTATCATATATATATATATAGTGTATCACCAACTACTCCCTCTCCAGAAGTATTCAGGGAGCCATAGCAATGGATGGTCTTAATGAAGAACATCAACACGAGGCTGCCTCTACCATACTCTTTCCCATCAAAGTGATTTCACTAGTGCATAGGTGCTCGAGAAGTGATGGAAGGCAGAGGCCAGGAGCCAGTGCTGCGGTTCCATTGCAGTGATGAGAGGCAGGGAGTGGAAATGATGGATGTAACCTAGGAGCTCAAAGCTTCAAGTGTTCATTGAGCACCCGCCACCAACATGGAATCATTGCAGCTCATTCTGTCTCTAGTCCATCAACCAGGACAAGCAGCCAGTGTCTTTCTCATGCTCTACTGGCTCTTTGCAGGTAAACAAGGGCCCCATTAGAATAGCTGAATCAGTTTGAAGTGGGGGTCCTTGGGCTACCTGGGACACTACCTTCTTGCAGAACCACTAGATGGGATATGTCTGAGAGGCCTGACTACTCTGTTGCCTGCTGCATCATAAGGTTGGGTGTGCCAAGTGAAGGTTTTGAAAACACGTGCTGAATATGTTCTGTTGGTGTTCAGGCTGAAGGAAGCAGGTGTTCTCAACTCTGAGCTCAGTCCTGGGTCTGAACCAGGCTTATTGCTAAAGAGAAATCCTCAATGCTATTGATGGCCTGTCCTCCTTTCCCTCACTTGGCTTTATTGTTTGGGTAGCATCCCTTCCTCAACAGGGGCTCAAATAAGAGGAAAAGGCCTTGGAGACTTGGCAGGATAGTGCAGGAACATGCCTGCAAATTAGGGCTTTGTTCTTTTGTGCTTCTTAAATGCCATGTGTCTTGTCACAACTGATTTCACTTCCCGGTGCCTCAGCTTCCTCTCCTGACAATAAATTGATTGACCATGTATTCTCTGCTTCTAAGAATTTTTCATTTTGCTTTTTACTGTATGTAGATAGCTGTTTTGTCTGTGTTAAGTCTGTGTACTGTGTACATCATGTGAATGCCTAGTGTTCACAGAGGTCAGAAGAGGGTATTAAAACCTCTGGAACTTGAGTTACAAAGGGTTGTGAGCTGCCATTGTAGGTGCTGGCAATTGAACCTGGTTCTTCTTGGAGAACAGGCAGTGCTCTTAACCACTGAGCCATCTCTCTAGTACCCTGATATATTTTTCAAAGTGTCCATTTCAGTGTACCCATATAAGAAATTATGTAAATACATGTTAAAATTCATATTTCTGGGCTGGGCAGTGGCAGTGTGCACACCTTTAATTTCAGCACTTGGGAGGAGAGGCAGGTGGATGTCTATGAGCTTGAGGCCAGCCTGGCCCCACAGAGCATGCTTGAGGATAGCCAAGGGTACACAAAGAAACTGTGTCAAAAGAACAAAACAAACAAAAAACAAAAAACAAAACCTTCTACTCCTCCAGTCTATTCAGTCACAGTTCCTAGAAGTGTAAACCTCCTGGAATCTGCAAACCAATAGGTACTCTAGAAGACTCCTAGACTCAGAAAAATTTGAAAATGAGTGACTTTAAAGAGGTACCTGTATCACATATCTAAACCTACTGTGATTATAGACAATTTCTCAACTAAAAGTTACAAACCAATTAGTGGATGATAAATCAGGGTCACTCATTATGATTGACAGAAAGAAGAAATGAAACATTAGAGACAAGCGCAACAAAGACCAGGAGCAGGGGAGAGGCTCTGCATTAAGTGCTAGCCACAGGAGCGAGAACGCTCAATTCAGTCTCTGTTGTAGTTGGGGTCACTGTTGCAGCGATGAAACACCATGACCAAAAGCAATTCGGGAGAGAAAGGGTTTATTTAGCTTACACTTCCACATTGTAGTCCATCATTGAAGAAAGTCAGGACAGGGACTCAAACACAACAGAGACCTGGAGACAGAAGCTGATGCAGAGGCCATGGAGGAATGCTGTTTCCTGGCTTGCTCATCATGGCCTGCTTTCTTATAGAACCCAGGACCACCAGCCCAGGGATAGCTAAGCCCTCCCCCATTAATCACTAAATAAGAAAAATGACCCACAGGCTTGCCCACAGTCCAGTCTTAGGGGGGTATTTTCTTAATTGAAGTTTGTTCCTCTCAGATGGCTTTATTTTGAGTCAAGTTGGCTGCAAACTAGCCAGCACAATCTCCCAGAAAGCACACTGAATAAAAAGCTAGACAAGATGGCATGACCCCAGCGCTGAGGAGGCTGTGGCAGGACAACCCTGGAACTCAGTGATCAGCTGGTCTAGCCTCATCAAGTGAGCTCCAGGTTCAGTGAGAGACTCTGTCTCAAAGGATAAGGTGGAAAGTAGCTGAGGAAGACGCCCAACGTGAACATCTAACTTCCGTGCCTACCTGCACACATAACATTCTCATGCAAAAGAGCCAACTAGACAGTAACTTAATCCTCTAATACTAGAGAGAGTGAATACGCCGTAGAGTTGGCAATACACGCGGGTATGTATCATGTTATAAAATATGATAGTGTTGAGTTTATGAGCCCTGGCTTTTACTCAAGATGTTTTATAAAACATTATCATAAAATATCCACATTGAATGGATATACCAAGTAGTCTTTGTATATCAGGAAATAGCATTTGGTAGGCTGGGGAGATAGCTCGGCAGTTAAGCAACTGAACTGTCCTTGAAGAGGATGAGAATTAGGTTCTCATCATGTAGGTAGAATGGCTTACAATGACTTGTAACTCAGCTCCAGAGGATCTGACGCCTCCTTCTGGACTCCATGGGTACCTGTGTACACATACACAGACATACACACACAGACACAGACACACACACACACACACAGAGAGAGACAAATAAAAATAAACTTAAAAAATGTAGTAGTGTGTGTGCCACTTAAATGGAACTTGAAAAATTCCAAACCTTTGTGGTAAGAACAGCAAGAGGCACAGAGTCACTGGATAAATAAATCTGCCCTGGCATTGATGGGTCTTAATGATTACAAACCTCTCTACCATCTCTATATGTCCCTAAGGCGTAAGAGAGAGTCCCATTATTTTCACAGAAGTGGGGTACTTTTTCATTCCCGTGTTAGCAAAGGCCCAGCTTTGATAGCCAAGCTTTTAGCTGAGCTTGGACTCAAGACGAGGCTTGTTGTATAAAGCAGACTTCTCAGAAGGCATCACCATAAATGCCTCAAAGCTGTTGATTTAAGGGTTTCGGGGGGTATACTGTAGGTCAACAAAGCCCCAAACAGAGCACATGCTTTTCTATCTGAGGATTCGACTCTCCATTGTAAATCTGTCAGCGCTGACTGTTGAGTCAGCTACTGAGAGCAGAGTGTCTGGGATCCTGTTTATCCTGTCCTATCAGCTTAGAATAGATTTTTTGTGGCTATGCAGAATAAGCCAAGCCACCTCCTCCTCCCCACTCCCTACCCCCCATTAAATGCTATGTTTGTCTAATGCAACTTCTTATCTCTGTTTTTATTACTGTCTGCTTCTGTTGAACAGGCTTCAGGCAATGCACTCTTAGTCTTAGCTTTTTCTGACTAAAGGTCCTACTCTGTTTATGAGGTGCTCCTGAGGTCCCGCATGCCGCCTCACTCCTCATAAGAGAGCCTTTGGTTTCTGCTTTAAGGGGAATAGAAATGAGAAGCTGAAATGGCCTCTATTGGGGAGGGTGCCACTCTCTGTTTGTTCATTGAAAAAGTGGCTGTGTCCCTGTAGCAAACCAGACAAGACTACAGACAGCCACGAGCTTGGAGAACATTTCTTAGAGCACATCTCTAGTTTCTCACTTAAAGACGGCCCCTCTGGATTCTTACCTCTGAGCGTCAGATTTGCCTGTTTCTGAACCTGCTACACACATAACCAACAGGAGGATGCTGTTTGATTCTCTCCCGTTTTCTGGGCAGTATGTTTGTGACACCCATCCAATAGTAAAACTCTTGGTCACCTGCTCACATTTGTCTAAAGCATCCCACTTAATAATAATAGCATTTACTGTCCATTCCCTTGTTGATAGAGATCTGGGCTGCCTCTGACTCAAGGCGATTACAGGTAACACTCTGGTGAATATTCTCTTTTGGGTTAGATGTGTTTTGAGGTGGAATTTTTTTCCTTATAGTTTGTATGGAGTTCCAACTTCTAAAATGCCAAGTTCCTTTACAATTGCTGTCGGTGCTCTCTCTCTCTCTCTCTCTCTCTCTCTCTCTCTCTCCCTCCCTCCCTTCCTCCCTCTCTCTGTATGTGTGTGTGTGTGTCTGTGTGTTTATATGTATATACATCCCCAGCTATGTATGAGTTCTCTTTGTGTTGTAATCAATGTTTTATTGTTGTGAAGATACACCATGACCAAAGCAACTCTTTTACAGGAAAACATCTAATTGGGATTGGCTTACAGCTTGAGAGATGCAGTCCATTATCATAGCAGGAAGCTATGGTGGCCCACAGGCAAACATGGTAATGGAGAAGGAGTTTTGCCTGGATCAACAGGAAAAGAGAGAGAAGGGGAGGGGAGAGGAGGAGAGAGGAGGGGAGGGGAGGGGAGGGGAGGGGAGGGGAGAGGAGAGGGGAGGAGAGAAGAAGAGAAAGAAGAGAGAGAAGAGAGGAGAAGAGAGGAGAAGAGAGGAGAAGAGAGGAGAAGAGAGGAGAAGAGAGGAGAAGAGAGGAGAAGAGAGGAGAAGAGAGGAGAGACTGGGCTTGGCTTGAACATTTGAAATCCCACAGCCTACCTCTAGTAACACACTTTCCTCACTAAGGCCACACATTGTAATCCTTTCAAATAGTGCCACGCCCTATGAGCCTATGGGGGCCATTTTCGTTCAATCCAGCACACTTTGTTTTTAGTTCATAGCCAGTACTTGATATATTATTGTCTGTTTTTATCTTAACTCATGTGAAGTGGGCATCTTGTGTTACATGCCTGTGTTTTTCTTGGAAGCTAAACAGTTCTCGCATATTTGTGAGACTTTTGGAGAGCCTCTTGTCAAAAACTTGAGTTTGTCTTTTTTTTTTTTTTTTTCTATTGGATTACCTGGGCATGGGATATTTGTGGATAAATATGTTCTATTTACTGGCATGTCTCTTGGCCACCTGAATGGTTTTGTTTTGTAGCCCTGGCTGGCCTGAAACATACATTGTGTATACCAGGCTGGCCTCAGAGTCATAGAGTTCCACCTGCCTCTGCCTCCTGAGTTCTTCTGCCCCTGGGTACTGTGGACACCTCGGCTTCTCAGGCCTTCAGGCCTGGCCTCTGAAGCTCCTCCATTGGCTTTCCTCATACTCTAACCAATCAAAGCACACTCTGGCTCGATAAGGACAGGAGCCAACTCCTCATGCACCAATTTTTCTGCATTTTTGTTTCTCTGAAGAGCCCAAGCAACACCATAGGCAGCCGAAAGCTGGATAGCATTCATTGGTTGCTCCTCTCCCTCCTGGCGTGGTGCTTAGCTCCCTGAATTCTCAGGAGAGCTTACAAGATCCCACTAGTTGTTTTGCTCACAGATAGGGAAACAAAGACACAGCAAGAGCAAGAAACCGGACTGTCCCTCCTACCCACTTCCCACAAAATCTATAGCTAGTAAGGAGTGACGTCAGCCTCCACAAATAAGTAGAATGGAATTAGAGGAGGTTCATGTTAGCCCTTCAAAATTTAAGTTTTCTATCATGGGACTCAGTATGTAGCCACAGCTGGCCTTGGGGTTTTGGGGTTCTTTTGTCTCATTTCCATGTCTAGGAGTATTTATGTGTACCTAGTCATATGTCTTCTTCCTCCTCCTCCTCCTCCTCCTCCTCCTCCTTCTCCTCCTCCTCTTCCTCCTCCTCTTCCTCCTCCTTCTCTTCCTCCTCCTCTTCTTCCTCTCCCTCTTCCTCTTCCTCCTCCTCCTCCTCCTCTTCCTCCTCTTCCTCCTCCTCCTCCTCTTCTTCCTCCTCCTCTTCCTCCTCCTCTTCCTCTTCTTCCTCCTCCTCCTCCTCTTCTTCCTCCTCCTCTTCCACCTCCTCCTCCTCTTCTTCCTCCTCCTCTTCCTCCTCCTCCTCTTCTTCCTCCTCCTCTTCCTCCTCATCCTCTTCTTCCTCCTCCTCTTCTTCCTCTTCTTCCTCCTCCTCTTCCTCCTCCTCCTCTTCTTCCTCCTCCTCTTCCTCCTCCTCCTCTTCTTCCTCCTCCTCTTCCTCCTCATCCTCTTCTTCCTCCTCCTCTTCTTCCTCCTCCTCTTCTTCCTCTTCTTCCTCCTCCTCTTCTTCCTCCTCCTCTTCCTCCTCTTCCTCCTCCTCCTCTTCTTCCTCTATGTTTAGAGTCCACTTTTTGTTTTATTTCCTTATAAGACTGCCAATACTATGGGTTAGTTTTCTCAAATTTTGAGTTGTTAGTTCTAGCTCCCTGAAACACCATGCTTTGTGAAGAAAATTCCACAAAGCTGAGCCTCCATGATTGTTGGGCTTGTTCTTTATGGGATGTTGGATCTTCAGGTCTTGGGTAGCCCCAAAACACAAGGCCCAAGTTTCCTTGTTTCTTGGGTTAGCAGTTTTCTCCACTCAGCAGAAAATAGTGCTTGGTTTTCTTCCTCTGTGTACTTATTTTAACCTGAACCTTTCAGTCCTCATCACTGAGTGCCTCAAGGAGAACATGATGTAGAATGTTCATTTCTCATCTTATGGGACTCCCTTCTTTGGTCTTGGATACCTTGAAAGTTATTTCATATGTTCCCAAGGTAGACTGAGAGGGATTTTTTTTATATAACACTAATCTAGTTACTTTCCATTCGAAGAATAGGGTGGTATAGGACAGCTACAATATATGTATTTATTATCCATGGAATCATTGGTGACACCATGGAGAAGAAAATTAAGAGAGGTGCAGGCAATATAGATTTACATTGCATATACATTTTGTATCTAGCCCTGCAAGGACACACTTTTATACACTGAAAGGAGCACAGTTGCCATATTGGTATTGATAAAGAGGAGTAATAAGCAATTGTTTTTTTTTAAAAAAAAAAAAAAAACAGGTTTTATAGTTTCCTTTCTGCTGCTGAGCATGTGAGCCAGCTTAGAAGTGGGTTTTTCCATGGTTCATGCCTCTTGCATTGGTCCCCTGATTTCCCTCAGGGATGGACTGATACCTGGAAGGCAAATACTTTTCTCCCCTGAACAGCTGTCAGTCCAGTGACAGAAAGAGAAACATGGAACAAGGGTGTTTGGTACATTATACACAGGCTCAATTCTGCTAATTTCTTATTCATCCCAGGCCTGTGTGCTCAGGTTGTTGCTGGACCCTCCCTCCTACTTCAATTAACAATCATACATCATGCACAGACTTGCCCACAGGCCAGTCTGATGGGGGTAGGGAGGAGAAAGCACAATATCTCAATTGAAACTTCCCTTTCAGGCAACTCTCTAGGTTGTGCCAAGTTGACAGCAAAAGCTAACTAGAACAACATGTAGTGATAATTTTCCAGTTGACAAAGAATTGTATAAGAATAGTGTCACCAAGTAAGAGAATGAAAGAGCATATTTCTATGTCATAATTCCTTCCACATACATCTAGTGATTTAAAAAATATTCTTCTGAGTCTACATTTCAAGATTTTAAAGATTTGTTTATATTTATGTGTAGGAATATTTTGTCTGCATGGATGTATGTGCACCATGTGCATGCAGTACCCACAGCAGCCAGAAGAGGGCATTAGACCTCCTGGATTGGAGTTTCAGGCAGTTGTAAGCCACCATGCTGGTGCTGGGAATTGTACCTGGGTCCTCTACAAAGGCAGCCAGTGTTCTTAGTTGCTGAGGCATCTCTCTAGCCCCTGCTTTAGTGTTTTTTTTTTAAATGTTAGTTCCTTTTTTACTTATTTAATTTATAGCATCTGTATGGCTATTCTCATCACTACTGTTTTCATTGACTAAAGTAAGAAGCAAGGACAGGTAACAAACGGAATGCCTGCATTTTCTGCATCCTCATATGGGCTTGCTTTAGGAGGAAGAGACAACAGAGAAAGAGGCAATAGAGGTTAAATTAGGATGTAAGAAGGGTCCCTAATCTGAGGGGACTGGTGCCCTTTAACAGAGATACTGTGGATACCTTCCTCTACCATGTGAGGACACAGTGTGAAGGTAGCCTGCCACCTGACAGCTAGAAAAGAACCAACTGTAAGGTCAGTTACCTTGTGTTTGGCCATGTGGCCCCTGGAACTGAGAGAAAACACTTCTGTCTCTTGTGAGACCCAGTCTGTGGGTTTTGTGGCACAGCAGCCCTGGCAAACAACCCCAAGAGTTAAAGCACCCACGCTCTCTCATGTAGTGAATTAGAGGGGTGACTTCCATAGGCAAACTTCTGTTATTTACAAAAATGGTGTGCTTGGGAACACAGCTGGAAGAGCCATTTCCTATGTTGCCTTTATTCAGCACTAAATGGAACTGAAGCCTGCCTGTACTCCGAAATGTGCTCATTTCAAACTGCTGCAGGTCTACCATACCCTGGAAGTCAGCACAATGTTGGCCCCTGGCTTAGCGTGAGCCACTCTGCCAAGAGCAATGGGGGAGGTGCTGGAGACATTGACAGGAGTCCCATTGTTTCTGTTTGACTTTCTTTCTTTCTTTTTTCTTTTTCTTTCTATTTTTTTTCATTTGGGGCTGCAGAGTTTTTGGATTCATTTGACCACGAGCTTCTTGTCTGGACATGAATTTGAATCCCCTTAGCTGTCAACATGCCACTGAGAAGTCCAGATTTGCTCTCGGAGGCTCGCACGGGGGTGGCCAAGCGCTGCAGTTAGACAAACCCGCCCTTTGTCTGCATTTGAGTGTCACTCTTAGAGCCTAATCTGCCCAAAATCACTCTGGATTTTTTCCTCACCAGTGGCTAAGGCAATTATCAGCAGTGTTGAAGCAGCAACCCCTAAAAAGCCCCCACCCTCCAGTCTCTGGTCTTCTCCCATGAAGACACTGTTCAAACACCTTTTTCTTTTCCAACCTAATGTCTTGTCAGTTAACTCCTACAGGAGAAACTGACTCTGATAATCTTTGCATTCGCATGACCTGGCAGGGATTCTTCACACTGATGTAAAATGTTATGTGGAAATTGCATCCAGGCAAGCACATAGTGTGGCCTCAGTTGGCCTTTGGAAAATATGAGGCTCTCATACGACATAAATAGGAAAATAAATCAAAGACTTCAACCTTACTTTACTAACTCCACAGTCATTGTGGACTTGATATATATATATATATATATATATTTTAACATTTTTACTAGTACATGCATGTGTGTGTGCAAGCGTGTGTGTGTGTGTGTGTGTGTGTGTGTGTGTGCACGGGCACATGCACGTGCACGCACATGTGTATGCAATGTGAATGTAGATGCCTGCTGAGGTCGGAAGACAGAGTTAGATCCCTGAGAGCAAGACCTAAATGCAGTTGTGAACCATTCAACATGGATGCCGGGAACAAAATGTGGGTCCTCTGAGAGAACAGCAAATGTTCTTAACTGATGAGCCATCCCTCCAGCTCCTCTATGTTGTATTTGAAACAGTATTTAGCCACACAATTTACAGTGAGTTTTCTATTTTATTTCATCTTTCCTTAGAATTATATGCCTGTCATTGGCTATTTATTAACTTGTTGCAAAAGAGCCCTAGGTACATATGATAAGAGAATGTTATATAATTGAGAATCACACTCAAAATACATTTCTCCCCAAACTCAATTTTTTTCAGAGCCCCAAGAAATTATCCCCCCAGGTTCACCTGTTTATTTTTCCAGTCACAGGCATTTGTTGTCACGTGGAGTTTTGGAAATGCTTTATCAGGAATGCAGAAGTCAATTCAAACTCTTGATTCCTTCATTTCCATTTTTCTCCTCCCTTTCTTCCTGTTGGGAAACAAATTCATCGTTAAAAGCCAAAGATTTTGGATTAAAAGTTACCAGTGTCTGGGTTTGTGAATGTGACTCAGTTGGCCAAGTGATTGCTGGTTTGTATGAAGCCTCAGGATCCTTCCTAGCGCCACAGAAAACCAGGCCTCCCGAAGAACTCTTGGGATCCCAGCCCTCAAGAGGTAGAGGCAGGTTGGCAGCTTCAGCTGCCTACTGAGACTGACTCCAGATGAACTTTGTAGGACTTTATAGCAGAAGAAAAAAACAGGAACAAGTGTCTAAAGAATTTTCAGAGGTCACAAACACCCTAAAGAAAGTTTGGTCTAAATATAGTGACAATCAGCCTTTGGATCCTGGTTCCAAGGCCACTCTTTTAAGAAATTTTCTTTCTCCATAGATCCCTGTCCTCAATCTTAAATTCATTCAAGTGCCTTTGTTTTTCTTTTTTTTTTAATTTATTTATGTGCAGGTGTGTGCATAACACACACACACACACACACACACACACACACACACACACACACCCTGAGTGAGGTAAGGAAGGGAGAGGAGAACCTAGGACATGCATGTGTGAAGAGGCCACCAAAAGGCCTCAGATGCCTTAGAGTCACAGGTGGTTGTGACCAGCTGGAGTTCTGGGAACCAAACTCCGGTCCTCTGAGGCATATAGCAGGTGGTCTTCACCAGTGAGCCATTCCCCCCCGCCCCCACTCAAGTGCCTTTGTGTGTTCTTATACAGCATCAAGACTCTGCCTGCTAAAGTCCTTATCTTACACTTAGTTACGGAACGCTCTGGTTATTCTCACTCTCTCCCCCCTAGACTGTACGTACTGCACCTGATTTTCTCAGTAGCTCTGATGTAGACAAGGGGCCCACGTGTGTTAAATAAAGGAAGGGATGACTCGGTTTCCATTAATAGAAAAGACACTGGCTGAGACATGCAGCCTAGCTGGATGTGTTTCAGAGGCTCTGACTCACATGCTAGTGGGCTGAAGTCCAAGAAAAAGGATCCAGATATCTCTAAGCCTTACATCTTCCTCTCCCAGACTCATTATCCTGCATCAGTGTCACGACAAGGCTTAGAAGCATGGGTTCTGAAGACTGGCTGTCTTAGTTAAGCCTTGGCTCCGCCACTCCATAGAATTTTAATATTGACATTTTCTCCATTTTCTGTGGCTGTTACGGGTGTGTGTATTTCTGTGTGTATATGTTTAGAGGGGGCATATGTATATGTATGTGTGCATGTGCATGTGTATATATATTTGGAGGGGCATATGTATGTGGGTGACCATGTATATGTGTGTTCGCGCGCTTGTACACACATGTACCCTCGCATCCATCTGGCAACCCAATATTGATGTCAGGAATCATTTTTTAATCACCTTCTACCTTATTCATTGAGGCAAGGTCTCTCAATAAAGTCTAGCTCTTATCAATATTCCTCGTCTTGCCAGCCAGTTTTCTCTGGAGATCCTCAACCTCCAGCTTCAAGGCTTAAGGGCTAAATACTCTAACCATTGAGCCATGTCTCAACCCCTAGAAAATTTGTTTAACCCTTAATATAGCTCGTAACTAAATATGCATGTTAAATGAGGTCACTCAAATCATGCTGCTTAAATGCTGGTTGTTATTAATAACAATAACTACCTTGGGGATTTCGAAAGCATCCAGTGACTTAGATTTATCAACCCACCTCCTAATGATGCCAATATCCTTTTGCTTAGATTTTTTAAATTATTTTTTATTGGTTATTTTATTTATTGACATTTCAAATGTTAGCCCCCTTCTCAGTTTCCCCTCCACAACCTTCTATCCCCTCCCTGCTCCCCCTGCCTCCATGAGAATGGTCCCCCACCTGCCCACCCACTCCTTCCTCAGTGCCCTAGTACTGGGTTATTGAGCCTCCACAGGGCCAAGGGGCTCCCCGCCCAGTGATGCCTGATAAGGCTATCATCTGCTACATATCCTGCCGGAGCCATGGGCCTTCCTTATGTGTACTCTTTTGTTTTGTTTTGGTGTTTTGTTTTTCGAGACAGGGTTTCTCTGTGTAGCCCTGGCTGCCCTGGAACTCACTTTGTAGACCAGGCTGGCCTCGAACTCAGAAATCCACCTGCCTCTGTCTCCCAAGTGCTGGGATTAAAGACATGTGCCACCACTGCCTGGCCCCATGTGTACTCTTTGGTTGGTGGTTTGGTCCCTGGGAGCTTCCCGGAGTCTGATTGGTTGTTGTTTTTGTTCTTTGATGTTGCCAACCCCTTCAGCTCCTTCAGTCCTTGCCCTAATGTGGGGCAGTGGGCTGTGAGAAGCAGCTGGGTGTTTGGTCAAGTATGAGCTTGGAACCCCGGAACCTTTTTGGATGGCAGGAGTTCAGCTCTGCTCCCAGGCCCTGGTTCTTTTCATTTAGCTTCAACCCTCCAACAACCCCTCCCACAGAGAGGTCTGTGTCCATCAGTCATAAGGAACAGAGCCTCAGGCTCTCCCACATGCAGATGAGGAATCTCCAAGCTCTCAGACCAAGCCAATAGGCATTATCTGCTGCCAGACCCTAACCCACCCTGAAACTGTATATAAGGGCTCTATTTAGGGGAAGTAAAGTGCTCAAGAATCATCCTGGTGTCCGAGAGTTTCTGTCACAAGAGCTGTAACACTTCTCTCTGCTCTCCTTCACTTCAAAATCTGCTCTCCCGGAACCTGCCTGGGACACCAAGCTGCCTCCTTGCCAGCTGGCCAGCTTCTTATCGGCCCAGCCCAGACCTGGACCAGCTCAGCGTGGAGAGACAGGTACAGCACCTGGGAGTGACTGGCCAGCCAGCAACAGTGGCAGCGAGTGAGCAGAGGCAGCAGCAGGGGCAGGCAATCTCCCCTCCCTACTCGCACTCTGTGTCCTTTGGCCCTGACCTCCAGCATCAGGCCAGGCTGGAGACCTACAGACAGTGGAGACACAGGCCAGTGGCAGCACAGAGACCTGCTCTCATCCTGTCCCCAGCTGGGAGATCGTAGTGGGACACCCTCCAGAACAAGGGACCCACACCCTAACTTCTCCATTGGGGTCCCAACCCTTAGTTTGATGTTTGGCTTCGAGCATCCACATCTGTATTGGTCAGGCTCTGGCAGAGCCTCTTAGGGACAATCTATACCAGGCTCCCACCAGCAAGTGCTTCTTGGCATTGGCAATAGTGTCTGGGTTTGGTGTCTGCAGACTGGATGGATCCCTAGCTGGGGAGTCTCTAGATGGCCTTTCCTTCCATCTCTGCTCTATTTTTGACCCTGCATTCATTCCTTTTGACTGGAGAAATTCTGGATTAATATTTTTGAGGTAGGTTGGTGGTCCCATCCCTCAATGAGGGTCAGTGCCTATGCACTGGATATGGTCTCTACCCATTCTCTCTCCCCTTTGTTGGGTATTTTGGCTAATGTCCTCCCTGTTGGGTCCTGGGAACCTCTTGGGCTCCTAGTATCTAGGACTTCCTAGTGGCTACCTCCTTATCTTATGTGTGTGTTTGCTAGTATAAATGTATGTGCAATGTATGTGCACAGTTCCCACAGAGGTCAGAAAAGGGCATCAGATTTTCGGGAACTGGAACTATGGTAGCAGGTGTGAGCCACCATATTGGATGCTGGAAGAGAAAACTCATCCTCTGCAATTGTTCTTAACTGCGGAGCCACCTCTCCTGTCCTGTTAAGACCCTCTTAATTGTAAGACTGCGTTCTTCCCACCATGATCTAGATACCTTTAGATAAACAGATGATTTCTTTGGGCATTGCTTGCCTTAACTAAGAGGCCAGCAGTATTATGATGTATTTCACAGTCACGGTGACTATGGAATTGAATTGTGTATTTAAAATCTAAACCATATTTGGCACATAATAAGCCATTCATATAAAAGTTGCTTTTTGTGATAACTAAGGATAAATATGATGATGATGATTATTAATAACATACAACAATATTGTTGCCCCAGGATTTGCTTCATGTGTATTCGATTGACATCTATGTTATGGGGCATTTCTCATGAGGAACCAGGTTGTAGATGTGACAATGTCATGGCATCCCATGTGTCTTAGTTAGCGCTTCTGTCACTGTGATCAAACCTATCATGACAAAAGAAGCTTAGGGTGCATAGGGGTTATTTCAGCTTACGTGTCCAGATCATGGTCTGTCATGAAGGGAAGACAGCTCAGGCACCTGGAGGTGGGGACTGAAGCAGAGAGCATGGATGAGTGATGGTAACTGGTTTGTTTCCCATTGCTTGCTCAGCCTTTTCTCAAACAGCTCAGAGCCACCTGTCTGGGAGTAGCATCATCCACAATGGGCTGGACCCTCTCATATTAGTCATTAATCAAGAAAATACCCCACACACTTGAGTTCAGGCCAATCTGAGAGAGGGAGTTTCCTTAATTAATGTTCTTCTTCCAAGATGACTTGAGCTTATTGGTAAGTTGACAGAAAACCAACAGGACATCATTACAGCTGGAGTTTGTGGTCTCAATGCATCTCATAAAATCACAGAGGACTAGTCAAAAGGGCTAGAAAGCTAAAAAGGGCTGGGGTTGGGGGAGCTAAGAAACAATTCTAATCCATCCATATCCTTGTTTGTTTTCCAAAGGGTACTATTGATAGCCTTTAGATTGAATGTCCATGTTGATCAAATATTCTATTTAGGGAGAAGGGAACTTAACGTAAACAACCTCCCATATAAAGCTTATTTTTAAAGTTATTTGTGTCATGATGTTATCTCGACCTTGAAGTTTGTTCTCAGAGTTGTCAACCCTCCAGTCCTCAGCCATCGCTGGAAAGTGGGCACAGATCTCTGCCTCTCATCCTCCCAATCTCCAGTGGTCCTGGATACACTCAGATTTGTGTTAGAATACCCGTGTAAAGAGTGCACTCACAAGGCTGCCAGGATACAGGGAGGAGCAGAAGGATCAGTGAAAGAGGGGGTGAGCACAAATCAGTGGACTGTCCTTCCTTTGGGTAGGAAGCAGGTGGTGGGTAGGATTTTGAAACAAGAAACTAAGCACCCTGAAAACTTTACATAACTAAAGTCTTTTTAGTCCTGAGTCTTTACAAGGGTTGCAGAGGGAGACAGGGTATGTCAGTCGGGGCTCTCCAGACAAACAGAAACAACACAACAGGTAGCTAGATAGAGAGAGACAGATAGAATGATGCTGGGACCAAATACCTGGTTTAAATGTCTTAAAGGATGGTATATTTATTTTGGCTCCAGTTTCAGAGGTTGTAATTGGTGATCACTTGGTTTTGGTGTTTTAACACCATGGTAGTGGAAATGTGTCATGAGGGGGTTATGCCAGAAGGTGAAGATTGGGGTGGTGAGTAGTGTATCTCTCTCTCTCTCTCTCTCTCTCTCTCTCTCTCTCTCTCTCTCTCTCTCTCTCTCTCACTCACTCACTCACTCACACACACCCTCACACTCACACACACACACAGGGAGTCAGACAATGCCATCACTTTAGGCTCTTCCCTTTTTTCTATCTCATTTAACTGGGCATAAATGGTGTTACTCACACTCAGGGCAGGTCATTCTCCCTCTGCTTCTCTGGAAACACCCTTATGGACACACTTAAAAGAGAGTTTTACTAGTCCCCTAGGTATATATCAATTTAATCAAGTAGAATGTCAATGTTTACCATAATAGGTAGATAAATAGATGATGACAGATAGATAGATAGATAGATAGATAGATAGTAAATAATTAATAAAAAGGTAGATGAAAGATGAGTAGATAGGTAATAGATGATAGGTGATAGATTACAGATAGATGATAGACAGTAAACAGATAATAAATGATAGAAATATGAGTAGATAGATAATAGATAAATAGATAATGTGTTAGTAAATAGATAACAGAAAGAAGGACGATAATAGGTAAGTGAATGGATAGATGGTAGGTGATATACAGAGATAAGAGATAGATAGATAGATAGATAGATAGATAGATAGATAGATAGATAGACAACAGACAGGTGATATGTTAGTAAATAGATAATGGAAAGAAGAAAGATAATAGATATGTGAATTGATAGATAGATGGTAGGTGATAAGAGATAGACAAACAGGTGATAGGTTAGTAGATAGATAATGGAAAGAAGAAGATAATAGATATGTGAATGGATAGATATATAGATACATAAATACATAGATACATAGATGGTAGGCGATATACAGAGATAGATAGATGATTGATAGATAGATAGATAGATAGATAGATAGATAGATAGATAGAGGTAGATAGATGATAGCTTATGATGGTGACTGGGTTGTATAATTATGGAGGCTAAGTACTTCTACAATGTTACATAGAGAACCAGGAAAGCTGACACAATTCACTGACCTTGAAGACCTATCCACAAGGAAGCAGGTGTATCCTCTAGGTCAAGCCCAAAGACCTAAGAAGTTGGGTTGCTGATGATGACAGCCCCGGGCTCTAGAGGTCTGAGAATCTGAAACCCTGATGTCTGAGGACAGAATATGGCTATCCCATCCAGTAAGGGGAGAAGAAAGCACCTCCTTCCTCTACCTCTTCTGTCTGGGCTTGCTGTGGATCAGATGGTGCTTACAAACAAAGCTGATGATAGTCTTCTGTATTCCGTCTACTGACCCACATGCCAATCCCTCCAGAAACACTCTGTCAGTCAAGCCACATCCAGCAACAATGCTTTGCCAGGTCTGTGGACAGCCATACCCAACCAAGTGGATACACAAACTCACTATCCCAGAGGTGTGATTCCACTATAAAAAGAGGGCAGAACATCACAATGACTAAGGCTTTAGAGCAATACTTCTTGACCCCTGGGTCAAGACTACTTGGGAGTGTGTGAGTTAATGAGCTTTTTTTTTTTTTTTTTTAAAGGGGTCACATATCAGATATCTCACATATCAGATATCCACATTACAATCTACAACAGTAGCAAAAGTACAGTTATGAAGTAGCAGTGAAAATAATTTTATGGTTGGGAGATACCACAACAGGAAGAACTATATTAAAGGGTTTTAGCATGAGGAAGGAGAGCCACAGCTTTAGACCCAGTGGCATCCAAGATGCTCCCTGGCTCAGGGGGTAGAATGTCACGTGTGCAGGGCCTGAGATTCCAGTCTTACCATTTGGAAGATCTGGCTGTGGGCATTGGTCATGCTAACTAGTTTCATCCCATGTACTTCTCTGTAATGTTCTCTAGAAATGTTTTTGCTTATTTTAAATAGAGAGGTCCCTGGCCAGGTTGTTGAGACAAGTCCCTCTGATATTTAAGGTAGATCATATAGAATTCTAGACTGCAGAGAGCAAATCTGTATGGAATGACAGGGGACAGTTAGTGAGGGACAGTTGTAGTTGTAGTGGCTATTATTGCTCTTGTCACTAGAAGCACCTCTGGGCACTTGAAGACTGCGCGGTACCCATTTGTGTGTGCTGAATGCTTGCTAAAACCGAGGCACTGAGCCTGAGACCCGAGCATTGTTCTACTGTAGTTTCAGGTGGCATTTTCTTCTCCTCCATCTCATGGTTGAAATGAGTGGTAATTGGGGATTAAGCAAGCATCTTGGTTTAATTTCTACCACGGTGACAAACTGTCCCAAGACAAAAAGCAGCTCAGAGGAGCAAGGGCTTATTTTTAACTTACAGTTCCCACTCAGAGCCCATGATATCAGGAAATCGCAGTGGCAGGAGCTTGAAGCAACTGATCACATCACATCCACAGTCGAGAACAGAGAGCAGTGAATACATTACTGCTTTGTACTCAATTAACTTTCTCTTCTTAAAGTCTAGGACCCCTAAACCAGGGCATGGTGGCTTCCGTTTCCAGGCTGATTCTGGATGCGGTATGGGCTGAGCATGGTCTCCACTGGGTACAGGTTAAATTTCTGTGGTATCCCAACAGCCCTTACAATAAAGACCTGTGGGAATACAGGCTATGACACTGTCTCATTGCCTCCAGAAAGCTGTTATTAAGGTTAATGCCTCCTCACAGGTGCCAAGCCAGCAGATTGCTCCCAGCCTTCGGATCTTCTGACTTTTCACACTGGCTCGGTCTTGGTTCCCACCTTCTGGAGGTTCTCAGACTCCTTGGAGTGTGTACTCCCGGGTATCCTGCTACTCTCAGAACTTCCTCCTGGTTCAAATCCTAAGAGCTGGCAAGATGTAAAAACAAGACTATCTGGATGTGTGCAGGGGGGTTCAGAACAGCCATTGGAATAGACAGGAGGTTTTCTTTCTGCCCCTGGAGGAATCTATTCTCCCTTTTAGTTCATCAGGGGACAGATTTATATTTATTGTTTGATTTTTTTTTTTCCTTTTTTTGAGGTGAGTTCTTATGGGGCCCAGTCTGGCCCTGAGCTTACTATGCATCAGAGACTGACTTTGACCTCCAAGACTCTGCTGCGCCCACTTCTCTAGTGCAGAGAATACAGATGTATACCATCACATATGGCTCAGCAAGGTGCAGTTTAGACAGTTTGAGATCTTTAGATCAGACAGACGTGTGTCTGAGTATCATATGCCGTCATACCATGACTAGGGTGAGAAACTTGCTTGAGTTTTTTTTTTTCTTCAAGATTCGAAAAACCCACTTCTGTCAATTTGCAGCCATTTCTACCTTAAACCTCAGTATTTGCTGATTTAATTCTTAAAGGTGCTCTATACAGCAGACAGTTGTACTCCATTCTCAGGTTAGAGCACCACTGCTACGCTAATGGATTCAAATTATACAGTGTCTACATATCTAGTCTATCCAGCTTGCCGCAGAAAAGAATATTGCTCTTAGGATGTCATTAATCGTTCCCTGGGGAAGATCTTCTGAAAACTGGCAATGAGGAAATCACAGAGGAGGGCTTGCCCTGTTAATTTATCAGCACTACAGGTGGGAAAGCCTGAAGTCCACTTAGAACTTGTTCTTCAAACTGTTAAAAATGGAGGGCTCACGACTCTTCTCGTGAATACATTTCCCGTTTATAGGCATTAGTGAACACACAGGGTTTTCTCTCTGCACATGGCTGACTTTTCTTCTCTCCTACATCTAAATCAGACTCCCAAACTATGTTTTCATACTTATTCTCCATGTATTTCAGTAACTGCTGGACATAGAATCGGAATCTCTTTAAAAGAAGTGCAGATTGGACCATGTGTGGTGAACAGAGCCGGCAGAGTCCATAACATGCCAGTCTACGAAAACAATAATGGTTTTGGCATCCACCTGGTTTCTGACTTTAGTTTACAAAATAAACCAATCCCCATCTCTTGCACGCGTTCTTGGGCTCTTGATTTCCCCTGTGTGCTGGAATTGAGAACTTCCTCTGCAGTTTGGTCCTGAACCCATTTGTTTTGCTTTCAACATTTGTTTTTTGATTAAGTTATTATTATTTTTTCTTAACCTTCGAAATTTTCCTGCGGTTTTGGTCAAAAAAAAAAAAAAAGATTTTTTTTTTTGTCAACCTTGTATTTCTGATAACAACTTTCTTTAAAACTCGTACCAATCATGTGAAGCTGGTTCATAACCTGCGTAGCGTCTGGAAGTAGTTATTTTTAAATGACTTTATGCTGAAACACAGTCATATTTTCGTAGGAAGGCTGTGATCTGTTTTTAATTTACAACAGTTTGAAGCCATATTGACTCTTTTTTTTTTTTCCTGCTGATAATCAACATTTTCCTTTTATGGCAAACACAGTCTGCTGATTAACCTCTTGGCTTTCCTTACCATGGAGTGCCAATGGCTTTATTTACCCAAATGGAATGTCAGGAGATGAATCAGCCTTTAATTCCGAGGGAAAAACCAAGAGCATGGTAGAGAGCTATAAATTATCACGGTTCCATGCTAGAATTTAGTAGCCAATGGCTAGTGAAAATTCTGGCTTTGTCATGCTAGCTGGGTGGCCTTGGGCAAGTTACTTAAATTTTTCTTTTCTTTCTTCCACTCTTCCTCTCCCTTCTTCCCCCCTCTCTCTCTGCACAGTTTCTCATCTACCAAGTCTTCTCGGTACTGGCACTCCCTACCCCTAGGGTGCTATTAGGAGAACTAAGCAAGATTGAGTACTGGCACCCTGCCCACCTTAGCATTGCTGGAACACTGTAAATATGAACCACCGTCACCATCATGGCTTCCTGTTGCAGTGGTGGTCATAGCAACAACATACCTGTGGCCTTTCTGCATACTGGTGGAGTGCCAAAAGTTTTCTCCAATTCAAGAGGCTCTACAGTCCTGTTGACAGCATCAATTCTGTCCTTTGATTATTTCCCCTCCCCCACACTCAGTGACAGGGATTTGAGCAGGTTCTGAGGTTGCTTGGCTGTTCGCAAGGCGGGATGCTTGACTTGCTAGAGTGTGTATAACTTCCAATCCTGTGTGTGTGGCTTTTCCATTAAAGGATACACGCTTGAAGATGTTGTGTGTGCTGGGACAAGAAAGGTATGTAGTGCTATGAAGTCATGCTTTGTGGAGAGAGGAAGAAGCTCTGAAGTAGGGGAAAGACACCTTAATGAGCTAAACAGAGGACCTTAAAAACACCTATGGTGAAGGCAACAGCTAATGCAGATGTCCCCTAGGCTCGTTCCAAGAAATGTAACACAGCCATGGATGGAGCCATGGTCCTTGGGGAACCCACAGGGCTAAGAGACTTCAAGGGTCATGCTGTATTGTCCCTCTGGAGAATATTGCCTCCCCCACAGAAACCCACTGGGGTCTCCTCTGGTACTCTGGTTCGCTGCAGACAGAAGTAGTGAATCAGATAGGATTTTGCAACCTGTGACATAGTTGATAGTGTTGTCTTAGCATTTAGCTGCCGGCCTTAGATACCTGTTGGGATGATGCTGAAGGACACCCCAGGTCTTCCTAGTCAGTGATGTCCTGTGAATGGAGAACAGTAAGTACGGGTTTCGCTCTTGAATGGATGTGCTTCTGCATGTATGTCTACACAAATGCATAGGCATGATGTGGGTGTGGAGACTCTATTCTTTCTTACCTTTTGCTGATGAAATGTCCTGGTATCTTATTTAGGATGTTGATCGACAATGTAGCTTGCAAGGATTATTTTTTAAAGGAAGATGACAACTCTGTGTTGATGTTAATTGTAGTCTTTATTTTCAGATCTTATCATTCTGATAATCAAAATTTTCCTGCTATTATTGTTTTTTTTTTTTTTATACTAGGAAGTTTTTTTTTTTTAATGGTCTTGAGAAAATCACACTTTGGAAGGAAATTGTTATTTCATTGTTATACATGGGGCAATTTACAGTGCATTTTATATAACTCTATGACAGACTTCTATCCTCTTTCTGTTTTCCTCCACATAATTACAAATTTCTAATGACGACATTATATTTTATCGTCCCTGTATTTTTCTTGTCTAGTGACACTAGTGAGTGATATTTGTATACCTTAACAAAACAAATACCTACTTCTCACAGACACCCCCAAATAAAGCTATGTGTGTGTGTGTGTAAGTGCATTTAAGTGTGATCACATGTTCTGCACAAAGGGTATGTGAAGCTCCATCTTGCTTTCTGAGGATGGAATTCCTAGATTAGATTAGGAAGGCTGGTCAGTGAGCCCTAGAGGTCTGTCCATCTGTCTATTTTTGCAGTAGGGGAAATACAAGCATGTACCACTGTCCCTAGCTTTTAAACTGTGAAATTAAACTCAGCTCCCATGCCTGCAAGGCAAGCACCTAACAGACTGAGCTATTTCCCAGCCCCAAGTTGGTCTTTTTGGATAATATTTTAGATGAGACCATAGAGGGGTAGAGAGATTAAGCAACCTCAGAGTTGCCCCCATCCCAAGCAATGTCTAGATTTAATTGAGTGAGTATGTCCCTTACCTAGTATGCCCTCACCTATTTCTGCCCTCTAGCTACAAAGCAATGTAGTCTATAAACTATTGCAATTCAAGGCCAGGAAGGACCCAAACATGCGGAGAAGTCCTTGTTTGTGAAACCATTACCCATTTACTTCTAGCAAACAGGAGGTAAATACATTTTTTTATGTGCTATGATATCAAGTTCAATAGTTTCTGGCAGATAAATTTTTATAATAATGTTCTCAGGTCTCTAAAAACAAAATGGTCATTAATCATGTGACGTCCTCGTAACCTGAATCTAATGTCTCAGGAGCAATAATTCCACTAACCACATGACGGTTTGTGGTCAGGGACAAACAAAACTGGGACAAGAAAGAACTGAGTGAATCCTGTTGGATTATTATGATGACTTCACTCCTCTGACATCTGTCAAGAGAGATCTTGTTTTTATATGTATGAGTATTTTATCTACATGCCCATATGCATACCACATACATGTCTGGTGCCTGCATTTTCCAGAAAAGGGTATGAGATGCTCTGGAGGTGTGGTTATAGCTGGTTATGAGTTGTCATGTGGGTGCTGGGAAATGAACCCAGGTCCTCTGCATGAAGGGCAAGTGGTCTTGACTGCTGAGCCACGACTCCAGCCCCTTTCAGAGGATGTTTGAAGAGATGAAAGAGTCAATAATTGAGGTGACTTAAGTATAATAGGTCCAAGAGGTATTTCAGATGACTGGATAACTTATTAACAACAGAACTTTGTTTTTCAATTATGGAGGCTGGGAGTCAGAGATCTGGAGATTCTGGAGAAGACCCTCTGTGGGCTTCAAATTGTGGTTTTTTTTCTGTGTCGGGAAGAATGGGATATGACAGGTCCCCCATCCCTTAAATGGACACAAATTTTTTCTTCTTGACTTAACCACCTCCCCAAAGGTGCTACCTCCTCAAACCACCAGTTGGACTTTCCATTCTGGCTAAAAATTCTGTCTGCCAGCCCACACAGGTCGGATGTTTTGGTGTCTTCTGATTAAACTCAATTGGAAATGCAATACATTCTTGTTCTATCAAAAGGGTATTTGACATAGAGTGCTTTCTGCACAGGGATCTGCTATCTGGAATATAAACTCTATCAGGACAGAGGCACTACTCAATAGCTCAGCAGTCATGGTGCTTATATAGACCCCAAGCTAGGGATTCAACAGAGCAGGATGAACTGCCTGCATGCCCGCCTGCCCGCCCACCTGCCTGCCTGGAGCTCATGCTATAGGGTGAGGAAATACAACATAGGTACTGAGATTTTGTGTGAGGGAGAAGTGTTAAGGGAAGTCAGTCAGTCACCAGCCTTGGAGAAGCAGGGTAGGAATCACATGTTGGATGTTCTGGAAATTTCTTACAAAGAGTGGCATGTGAGTGGGAGGAAAGGACTCTGAGTGGACAGAGGGAGAAGTGTTCTGTGAAGAAGGGAGCATCATGGTGGCATGTCATGTCAATTCTGGTATTTCAGGTTTAGCCCTCAGACTGGTACAGCCGATGCTCCATGAACTCTGAGAGACGGAGCCTAGAGCAAAGTATGCATGTAATGTGTAATGATCATGAAACTCGTGTGTCATCCCCATGCTGGCCACAGTTAAAGCTTCGGTTTCATAGGAATCACCCAAGGGTCCTGAGAAAGGAGGGAGTGATCCCTTTCACAGTGGGTGTCCCCTTTGTTTTGTGTGCCTGGCTCATTGTAGTATTTGTTCACTCAATGAAACCATCACTTCGTCTTATAAGATGGCAGGGCACTGGATTGCAGAACTATTTTCCTGCTATTGGTATTTGTGAAGAAAATATTCCAAGGGATGTATATTCTTAGGTTAATAGCAGTATGAATGACCTTTCTCAAGGTCAAAGTGTCTCTTTCTAATTTGCCCTTTGACACCTTCTTTCTGTGATAAAGAGGAATCTCCCATGGGGCTCTTTGGAAATGAAGAACAGTGAAGAATCAGGTCATATTTTGATTTCAATTGTGATTCTGAGGTCTCCTGGCCCACCCCTTACAAAATGAAAACCATGCCTCTCCTTTCTCAGCAGACCAGAGTCAAGGCAGCTGGTGTCCCCAGTCTTAATCTCATTACTTCCATCCCCAGCAGACAAGGCTATCCATAGAGCCCTCTCGGCAATTACCAAAGGGAGATGCTTGGCTGTTGCTGACTCCTTGGTCCCCCTGGCTGCCAGTGCTATGTCAGCAGCAGACTCTTACTAATTACTTGCAACTAGTACACGATCCCAGTGTGTTTGCACAGCTGCTTCTGTGTCTCTTTCCCCCAAGAGTGGGTCTCTTATAGCCCAGGCTGGCCTCAGACTCACCATGTATCCAAGGATGATCTTGATACTTGATTCTTGAACTTCTGATTCTCCTGCCTTCACCTCTCAAGTGTTGGGTCTGAAGGCATGCATGGCTTTGGACATGTCTAAAATACCAGATAGAACCCAGCATCTCCAGAACATCAGGCAAGGTACTCTAGCTACTGACCTATGCTCCAGTCCCTCCTTTAGTCTCATGGACGACTGAGCCATTACAAGGACTTGGTGTGTAAATCTGTTTTTATTCAAAGCCTACATGCACTTACGTTATTCATGTCCAGGGCTAAAGATGAGCCCTAGAACCTTCCATGTGTTCGGTAAACTCTCTACTATTGAGGGACACCCGAGACTTACATGGAACTTATTTTTCTGGGTGGATAGAAATTCTGATTCCTAGAAGTGGTGGGATGCCTTTTAGGGTAAAAGGGGAAGTAAAATTGAATAAGGAAGCCAGTCTGCAGTTCTTTGGCAGAATGGATGGGAGGTGGCACTGTAGCATGTAGAGGTGTTATGGGAGCAAAATAATAGAGTTCTACCCAACAGATTCATCTGTGACATCTAGATATGGCCACAGCTCCCTTGAAGTGTGTGACAGAGGCAACCAATCGTTTTTATTAAGGTCATGTCAATAACTCAATTTTCTTTTGAGACGATGTCTCAGGCTGCCCAGACTGACCTCAGACTCACCATGTAGCTAAGGATGATTGTGGACCACCAAGTGCTAAGATTATTAAGTGCTAGGATTATTATTATTATTAAGTGCTAAGGCATGCATCTCCATACATTTCATGCAGTTGTAGAGGTCAACCTCAGGGATTTGCACATGTTAGCCATTCTACCTCTGAGGTAGATCCTCAGCCTAGCTAATTAAATGTAAGTATCTGCCTGTAGCTGCTGACTGCTGTAGTAGGGGATTGTCTACAGGACACTGCCAGGCTTTGTGACTCTTTACAGAGAGTGGAAGATGGGACTGGAGGTTTGGATCTGCATGTCCTTTCTTTTCTCTCCTCTACCCGTTATGCATACGTGGTTAAACCCTGGTAAGTCTTTCTCTCTCGCTGAATTCACTCTGTCTTGACCATTGCTAAATTGCTTTTTTCTTTGTTGCTGTCTCTTACAGAAACCCAAACAACCATCTCTGATGGGTTTCTTGGTTTCAGTTCCTGTTGTTTAGTGTCTTCCCTCGACTTGCAACTACAGCCATTCTTTCTAAAGGTGTGTGTGTGTATGCGTGTGTGTGTGCGTGTGCGTGCGTGTGCGTGTACGTGTGTGTGCGTGTGCGCGTGTGTGCATGCGCACGCGCACGCACACGCATGCTCATGAGTGAGGGGGGGGAAGAGAAAGGGAAAGAGAGAGCGTGTATGCAAGTACCTGTGGAGGCTGGAAGATGACATCAGACCTCATTAAACTGGAGTTACAGGCAGTTGTGAATTCCTATTTCTGTGCTTGGACCTGAACCCAAGTCCTCTAGAAAAGCAGCAAGAATCCTCAACTCCCCTCCCATCTCTTCAGCCCACCGGCCACCCTTTAAACTCCCTGCCCACTGTGTCTACACTGTTCTCACGCGGAACCTCAGTGCCCTTTGAAGTCTATCAAATCTCACGGAGTTTTGGGAGCTTCACTACCAGTTATAGGATTCTGCCTACTTCCGTGCCAGCTGCATGCAAGGATTGGCTAGCAATGCTGTTTTTATTTCGAGTTACACATGAATACACACGATGCCTTTATAAAGGGTTAGTGCTTCTAGAAAATTCTTCTCTCATTTTGTTTTCCTACTCCCAATAGCGGATACACGCCAGTGCACAGAGAGGTCGGATGGCTGCAGGGCACTGAGGCCCTCTGCCTTTCACCTCTGCCCCCTCACCTGCAGCTCCTCTTCCCACTCCGCACGCACGTCTGGTTCACCTGGCCGACTCTAGCCTCATTATAGGCTGTTTGGGCACACACACACACACCCTCTTTGTAAGAAACCCTCTCAAGAATTTGTTAGTGGCCCATCATTGGTCTTACAAGCTTCTGGGTGGTGCGGGGTGGGCAGAAGGGGGGCTGTTGAAGAATTTCTGGTTAACTCTTGGTCTCCCTGGTCTGAATTCTCACACCTTGAGGGTAGTGGCCAGCCCCAACCAGGTTTCATTCCTTAAACCCAGTGCCTCACTCAGTGCTTACTCCACTACGAATACTCAATATTTGCTCCACAAATGAATCTGACAATCACACAGTGCCACGAGGGGCGTTTTCTGAACACAGCTCCTACGCAAAGAAAGAAAACAAGAACAAACAAGGTTAAGACCAAACCTGCGTAAGGGATAATCAACACTGAGTTTGGGCTACCCTGTACTCACTGTTAGATTTCATCTCCAACTTTATGCCTAAAGGTAATTACACTTTGTTGGCTGATAACAACTTTATTAGAAGCTGTTGCCAATCAGAAGCACTATATGGCTACTGCTCACTCAATTAGCACATAGTTACTCAGAATCAATTATTCATCAGACGGGGTCACGGGTACTGGGGAGTTGTCATTGAGAACAGTGGGCTAGAATTTATGTGGTAACCTCCTCTCTGCTCCCCAATCAATTAAGAGTCACAATATTTGGCTAGTGGTTCTGCTGCAGAAGACCAGAGCCCTTCTATCTGAGCCTCTCCCCCTCCCCCAATAGCCACTAGGTCCCCTCTTCCCATGGGCCATTAAGACCATGTCCCTGTTACCCTCTGCACTGGCTGTGAAGCCATGTGCATATGGATGTTGTACACGTGCCACATGCCCTTCCCAGTGAGCACCCCTGTGGTCATCCATCTACTTGAGCTACAGGTTGGTTTTGTATTTCTGTTGACCATTGATATCTATTTACTAATGAAATATAATTTATTATTTGTATTGCGCATGCACGTGCATGTGCACACACGCGCACGCACACACACAAACACACACACACACACAAACACACACACACACACACAAGAATCACAATATTGCCATTTTTTTCCTGGTGCAGGACAGTAAGCTCAGCTACTGAGGAGCCTGAGAGTCAGGAGGAATATGTGTTTAAAACCAGCACCCATGTGTTTGTGAGACTTTGTCTCAAAATCGAATGGGAAAAGAAGGCTGGGATTGTAACTCAATGGTAGAGGTCATGGCTATTGTCAGAGAGGCCTCAGGCTTTATCTATAGAATTGTGGGAAAGGAGAGAGAGAAAAATGAATACCACAGTGTTTTCAGACAAGGAAGCAACACAGAGGACAGACCCTGGATGCTCAGAAGGTGCTTGTCTGCGTGCTTTAGATATTTTAATTTTACTCCCTAATGTCTATAACAAGCTGCTGCCCTTCACTTGGCATGCATGCATGTTGATGAAACTGAGGCACAGTCAGTAACTCCCCAGGATCACAGCTCGTCAAAGCAGTACAGTTAAGGTTTGACTCCCAGGCCTTTGGCATGGCTGCGGTGCTGTCTGAAGTTATCCATATTTGTGATTAGCTGAAGAGGCAACGAGCAATCTGCACAGGTGAACCCAGCCTTGCTGTGCTTTTGCTGAAGAAGGCCAGAGACAGACCGGTTTAGGAAAGAACTCCAGAAAGGCTGGCTGGCAGCCTGGACAGGGGTAAAAGGAAAGGCTGGGTACAGATGAGGATGGGGAAATGAGGAAAGCAGGCACCTGGCTACTTTCTGTTCAAGCTGTATAGATGTTGGGAGGTGACTGGTCATCACTGGCTAAATAAACACCGGACTGGTAGAAAGGGCCAGCTTGGTTCACACAACACATGTTGATGGACAAATAAGATATTGGCTGTCATTTTAGGTCATGAGCTATCTTAGCAATGGCTAGAGAATCTAATAAAACCTTGTTTATAGCAGATAAAAAAAGAACTCAGTATCCTGGTACTGATTCATTCATTCTTTCTTTTTTTTTTTATTGTTTTTTTTTAAAGACAGTGTTTTTCTGTGTAGCCCTGCCTGTCCTGGAACTCTCTCTGTAGACCAGGCTGACTGCCAACTCAGAGAGGACTGCCTGCCTCTGCATCCCCAGTGATGGAATTAAAGTAGGTGGTCTGTGCCACCACCTACTTGTGGTGCTGATCTTCTTAATATAACCACAGTAAGCCACTGATACACAGCCTAGAACTCCCCCTAAGTGAGTGGTACAGAAGCAAAAGCAATCGCCTTATGACATTTTACATCAGAGTATGAAAACAGAGGTTTTTGAGGAGGTGGCTCAGTTTGTAAAATGCTTGTCACACAAGCACAGGGACCTGAGCTCCAATTCTCAGCATCTGCATGGCTCGGTGTGACAATGTGCACTTATATCCCCAGCACAAAGGACACAGAGACAGGAGAGTCTCTTGGCCTCACTGGCCAGCTAGTCTTAAAAGAACAACGAGCTCCAGGTTCAGCAAGACCCTGCCTCACAAAGTAAGGGGGAAATCAATAGGGGAAGATACCCAGCATCCTGCTCTAGATTCTAGATGCATTTTACACACGTCTGAAGCCACACATCCACATGCACGCTCACACCCTGCCCTAACGTGGATATACTCTTACATAAAATGTGTTTTGAGATTTCTTCCAAGAGTCTGACTGCCCGTTTTCTTTAGCAATCTAGAAGCCAAGACATACCGGGTGTGTTAAGATACAACTTATTCCATGACCAGGGTGACCTGAACCATTTAATAATCGGGGGGAGGGGAAGAGGAAGATCATGTAAACTGATCCATGACAGGCTGATATATAACTCTATGGCAGGAGATAGACACGAGCCAAAGCTTAGCAATAAGGCCACCCTTCCCCTCATCTCCCATTACTACTTTGTGCTTGTAACCTGAAGAGACTGCCTGACAACTGAGTGAGGATGCCCTTTGTAAGCCAGGGTCAGGAGAAGCCTGGAAATCCCTGCCCACAGTCAGCAGTTCTTCAGTTGCACTTAGTGGTGTCAGTTTGAGTTTCCTTAACATACCTTGTCGACCTCTTTCTAAACCTAAACCAGGATGGAGGATCCTGGTTTAATTTAATGCATGTGGCCCTTTGCTGGCTCTGCCAGCCATCCCCCCTCCTTCCCAACCTCTGCCGGGAGCAACAGTGTTGATGAACTACAAGTGAGTGTAAGTCACTGAACAGAAATGCTGGCTGCTTAGAGGCTGCCGTAGTTTGTTTTTGCATGAAAGCCCCTAGTATTTGCAAACACACAGACTCCACAAGGTTAAATAAACTCTGCTTCTATTTCAGCTTTCTAGAAAGCTCTGTTTATCTGCCTGCTCCTGTTTACAGTGGCCATTCGTTGATTACATAACACAGGCCCATTACCAAGCAGCATGCCTTTGGAAAGTCTCATGTAAATACCCAAGGAATATTAAAAGGAGCAGCTTAAGCAAACGGCACGGCACGGCATGCCAGAGATCCTTATGGAGCAGAGTCAAAATCTGAATCTAGGTCCAGACTCAAAAATCTCAGCTCCCTTTCCTTTCCTTAGTATCCAGTCCTTGTACATATGCCAAGGTGTTTTAGGGATTACATTTATGTGTAACATACCCAGGGTGTTAGCTTTCTGCCACGTGGTCTGGCAGATGCCAGAGACAGAAAAGGAAATACCTCCGCCTTGACTCGGCAAGCCAGGCGTGTATTAAATATAAGAGATTCAATACAGGGTTGCATGAGGACGAAGGTCATAGAGTTAGAAAGTCTGCAGGCTCTGAAGAGGGTGGAAGGAAGGGGACTTTGAACGGGCAGCTCCCTGCCTTCTTCATAAGGTTTATTTTGCATCATCTTGTCACCTGCTTATGCTCCTGAAAGAAGAAAATACTTGAATTTAAGACGGAGGTGGGCCGTTTGATCAAGCCCAACTTTTCTATTAAATAGACAAGAAAATGGAATTGTAGACAAGGTTCAACTATATTATCATTTAGTTTTGACCTGTTGGGTCATTCTTTACTCTCCCTAAATCCCACTTCCTGCCTCTGAGAAATCATGGAAATGGACTACACAATTGCAAATACCCCTTAAGCCTCTGATTATTTTCCTTGGATTTACCTTAAGGCAGGGGACATAGAGGGGCAGAAGATAAATAACCAATGAAAATTAAGACCAGCTATCTCCAACATGGTGGTCATCTCAGGTGCTCCCATACCACCCGTGGGAGCACTTGGGAGTCCAGTCAATCACATAGCCCGTCCATGCAGCTACCCAGTGAATTGACGCCACGTCGGTCTTAGACTTCCTCCCATGTCTAACAGCTGGTTGCCGGTGTGGTTTCCAGCTCTAGCTGTCTGTTTAACAAATGAATGCTGTCAGTTCCAAGGGAAGCAGGGCAGGGCGGAGCGGAGAGCTTGACATAAGCCATCACCACTACAGAAACAAGTGAAAACATATGTCTTCCCAGTCGTGCATCAGCAGGCAGCTGCCTTGGGAACTGGGAGCATCTTTGGTTCCTAAAACGATTCTCCAGTATCTTGCAAACATAGCAGATGCTATTTACAAAGTTCCAGCTGAGATGGATAGTGTGTATCAACTCTTCCTGCTTGAAAAAGTAACTGTTTGCAGGCAGCTCATGCTGACTGCCAACCATGGGAATTTCTGTGTCTATCCAAACTTAGATGTTAAGTGAGTGCAATTTAAAAAACAATGATACCAACCATCTATCGCTTATTGTTGAATGACAAGGAGTTAGAGTTTTAATATATCCATGGCTGCCAATCTTAAATATGAGAGTATTCATCTGAATTAATGTGAAAGGGGCAGTTTTAAGTGTTAATAGTCAAGCACCTGTGTTTGCAATGTTTAGGATTTAAAGAAGAAAACTTGATGTGTGTGGATGCCATCGGAGTAAGGCCTAGCAAACTGGATGGTGGGTGATATGTGCTCACTATGCAAGTTTCTGTCACTTTTCATGATAGTGTCTGGTGGGTATGTCCTTCATTGTTCTGGGGGGGTGGGGGTCAGAGGATCCCAGCAATGTAGGTACCTGCCAGTGTTTTCTATAGCACATATTGGTTCTTGCAACATTTCAAAGCTCCCTGCTGGTCCCCCATTGGACAAGAATTCAGACTCTTAGAGGGATCTGCCCTAACTTCATATGCTTACAGGATTCTATAGATGCCATCACCCATTCAGCAAAATCTAAGCGTCATACCCAAGCTCTGTCAAATGCTAAGGCACAAAATCAAGACCATTTATCTGTCTTGCCAGGGGATTTACATTACAAGGACCAGGAAGAAACTTGAGAAATAGTGCCCCTCCCCCCCCCCCCCCACTCCATTAGTACGGTGTGACTGGATGGCCTGTGGCAGGAATCTGTAAATCAGGAAGGTGAACCGGAAAGTGGGTGCTTCCGATTGAGTGCTTGTGTTCGTCACCCAGAGTAGCACCGCTCCGTAAACATAGATATCGATGTCTTCATTTTCTGCCTCTTGTCCTAGATTCATTTCTGCTACTGTGATAAATACTCTGACAAAAAAGCAACGGGGGTGGGGGGTGGGGTCACAAGGGATTTCTTTCAGTTCGTATAACCTATTGATATGGGGAAGGCACAGCAGCAAAAACTTTTAACAACTGCCACATCACAGCCACCTGTCCTTCTCTGGCTTGCACTTAGCTTGACTTCGCTACTCTTTTGTAGCCCCGGGCCACCTGCCTAGGGAATGGTGCCACCTGCAGTGGGCTGGGCCCTCTTAATCAATTAACAGTCAAGATGGTCTCCCACAGACAACCCCACAGGCCAGTCTGATTTATAGAAACCCTCAGTGGAACACCCTTCTCAGATGACTCTAGGCTGTGTCAAGTGGACAGCTAGAGTTGACTAGGGCACTTGACTAGCTTAAGGGCTGGGTAGATATGGCTGTTCTCTTTACTGTTTTCTGTGCTTAATTCCTTCAAAAGGGACTCATAGGATATAATGTGGCTGTCATCAAGCAGAATGGTCCAGGCTGTGTTCTGGGGAACCAGTGAGCCCACTATCTCTGGATATGGAGAGCTGTAATGTTACCTCGACCACAGCTGCTCTTTCTTCATACTTCTTGATGTGAAAACATCAAGGAGAAGAGAGAGAAGGGTAACCCTCAGGTTTTAACATCTCTTGACCTCACCCTTTATTTCTGACACAGACCTGCACTTACTTGTCTTTAAGTCTTCCCGATTTGTTTGAAGTGACAAGAATACCCAGTACTTAGGACTCTGGGTTGTATGATGTACAGTCCAGACTTAGTTTACTTGTTTAAAGTCTGACACTTCAATGGCTGTCTCTTTCTCAGAGTTACATCCTCCAGAATTTTAATAGAATACATGTTTAAAGCTGGGCAGCGGGGTGCATGCCTTTAATCCTAGCACCTGGGAGGTAGAGGCAGGCAGATCTTTGAGTTCAAGGCTGGCCTGATCTATAAGTTCAGGACATCTAGGGCTACACAGAGAAATTCTGTCTCAAAGAAAGGAAGAAAAGGAGTGAGGGAAGGCTGTGTAGTTTCCTGACTTCTGGATATAGCTTGGGACTTTAGCTGCTGCAGATGTGAACTTTTCATTCCAGTAGAAATACAATAATTAGCTAAAAAAAAAAGTACATTTACAAGTGTGCATTAAGAACTTTTACAATGACAGAACATTTACCAGTCAGATAACCATGGTCCTACAACTTTAAGGAATGGGCTGGAACCTGTTTACCTTTATGTCAGAACATGAGTGTTTCATGTGATCAAAGCCACATTGGTTTGCTGTGATTTGGTGCTGATTTGGGCTGGAATGAAGTACAGCAGAAGGATAGAACATTGTGTGATGCAGTTGAGGGGAGAGAAGAAAGGGAAACCTTCAGTAGAAACACATATAGAAGGACTTAGTGACTTTTGTCCTTCTTTTCCTTGTCATTGTCATTATGGCAACATGACCTACCCTGTAGAGATCAGGGGTTACATAGAGAGGTCAGTTTCATCTAGGGTTGCACCACTGCATGTGTTCCACAAAGCCACAGCGTTGTAATGAGTCTAAATGAATGAGTCTCCATGATGCCAGTTAAGCTGAATGAGGACATGCCACCTCCTTCCCATGGAGAAGGAGAATAAGAGATCTGGTTTTCATAATATATCAAGGCTACATCTCAACATCTGATCTCCAGAATACTATGGATATAAAGTCCCTACTGGCCATACAGGACGAGGAACCCAACTAAGTCTTTCCAACCCACCACTGTCCTAGTCCCACCCAAATTAATCAACCAATCTGTGAACCCTAAAGCCTCCTCTCTGACTTAAGAAACTCCAAAGTAGAAATAGTCATGACTTCTCCATCTTTAAGAATCTTCTGTTGCATCTGGGAGATTTTCATTCATCCTTTTCTTTTCAGGTCCTGAAGCCTTGCCCTGTCCCTGTATTATCTCTCCCAATAAACAGAAAGAATGCTTATAGCACTCTCTACAATTTCAGGTCTAATTGAAAAAGAAAACCCTTAGAGTAACATAGTTGGGAAAAGAGCTGGCTAGCAGGTGTGCTACTACAGTCCTGTGATGCCAGTGATCAGTGGGACATGACACAGAAGGTGGAGGGCAGAGGCAGAAGGAGGTCTCTAAATTTGAGGCCAGACTGGGCTACATGGAGAAGGGAAATCACACAGAACCACCAAAAGAGAAGAATAGAAAAAGTCTGGCTTGAATTCTCTGCTTTGTTCCCAAGCTATCAAATATAGTAATTATAGAATAGTAGCTATGCAGCACCAGCCCCTGCCATTTCTAACACTTTACAAGTCTTAAAGCATTTACTTCTCTAAGGGAAGCGCTATTGTTATTTCCATTTTACAGAGCAGAAACTTGAGTTCAGAGAGGCTTGGGAACATCCCTAGGAAGTAAGAGAAAGGATAAAGAGGCATTTTGAGCATTGGAGAATCCAAGTCAATTGTGCTTCTCACTATCTTTGCAATACTTGGGGACTATTGGCAGTGTCCATTTAAACTTAATTGAAGTACCTGGCAGCTGCTGGAAGGAACTTTAGTGTCTGTGTACCCATGTTTGATACTGTCTCTATCTTGGTAATTATATAGTGGTGCTGTTGAGGTAATCTATGGAGTATCTTGGTTCACACTCATGGTATGGAGAGATGTGGCAGGCAAGGGGGCTGTTGAGGAAGCTGTTGACATACCCTCTTAGTATAAAGGTGGAGAGACTGGCCTGAGAATCTTACCAGAGATTCTAGTCACTTCTTTCTCCTTCCCTGGATGGACATGGTCTTGGGATGCCACTGTTTATAATAAGTGGCAAGTTGAATGGGCGTTGGGTCTTTCTGGTGCTATAGCCACCAGTGTGTCATCCATGATCTTATAAGTTAACCTCGAAGAACTCACATTAGCAAGAGGTCACCCAACAGTATCCCAACCTGGAAATTGTGTGTGCACACCCGTGTGTGTGTGTGTGTGTGTGTGTGTGTGTGTGTGTGTGTGTGTGTATGTGTGTGTGTGTGTGTGTGTGTGTGTGTTCAGGAGGATAGCCTCCTGTATCAGCCTTTGCCTTTCACCTAGTTTGGGTCAGGGTTCCTTGTTGGCCATAGCATATGCCAGGGGCTAGCTGGCTTGTGACTCTCTGGGATTATGGATTCTTTGCTATGAGGATACTGGGATTACATCGGATGCATACTACCACACCTGCTTGATGTCAGTTTTAGAAGTCTTCATTGAATAAAACGCTTGCTGCCCCAGAGGCAAATATGGAAATTGTTAATCTCTACCTAAATCGCATTGTGAATCTATCCCATGGATGTTGAGATAAAGGAATGGATGGGAAATGCTAGTATTTGTTAAAATATATATTGCCCCTGCCTCCCCCAAAAGTAAAGGAGATATTTTTCCATTGACAACAACAGGAATCTTGGATATCTCATCTGTTTTGGAATACATGTGTAAACCTGCAGGCCTGTCCAGGTTATCTACCCCCCACCTCCGCATAAGTGGATGACAGAGTTTCTGTTTGGATGTCTTAGAATTAATGTACTGTGTAGAAAATGGATTAAGCAACCCATGTTGGTCATCTCAGGGCATACCATCAGCAGGTGTCCTCTTCTTGGCCTGAGCAGTGGTCCAGATGAGCCCACTTGTTCTTTCCTGGGATTTAGTAAACAGTTTATGGTGAATCAGTTCATCACAGTTCCTTGTTTTTTTTTCTTCAGAACCACTAACTCTCTGTCTCTCTGTCTCTATCTACCTGTTTCTCTCTATATACATACATATACATATGCATATGCATATATATATATATATATATATATGGCTGTTTATGTCCAGAAGAAAGATTTTATATATATGTATATATATATATAATATATATATTATATATATATGGGGTGTGTGTGTGTAAGTGTGTGTGTACTGTCAAGGAGATGAAAACAGCAGCACACACTTCAAGCCTTTGAGCCCATCGAGGGAGCAACAACCCTTACACATCACCTTTCAGCTCCGCCATTCTCTTGATAATCTTCCTTAACTGTTTATGCCTGTGTCATTCCACCCAAATCCTTCAGGAAACCTTCTTGCCTTTGGACAAAAATCCATACACATCCCCATCCCAGAGGCTGCCTTCCGTGGAAGACTGCTGCAGCTTTTGCTCTGCAGACCTGTGTTTCTCTCCTTCATTTTCCTTGTCCTCTGCCTCCAAATCACAAATTTTTGTTTCAGTACTGACCACTTTGTCTTAAGCCTTTCATTTAATCTGACCTAGGAAATTGCCTTGAGCATGACACTAGACATATTGAGCAACAAATCAGTTATCGATTCTTTACCATGGTGGTTTGGATAAAAATGATATCTCTTTTAAAGGAATGACCATATAGGGTGCTGGAGAGTTGGCTCAGAGGCTAAAACCTCCTCTTGGTCTTGCAGAGGATCCAGCTGCAGTATCCAGCGCCCACATGGTAGCTTACAACATCTGTAACTGTAATCCAGGGGATCTGATGCCCTCTTCTGCTCTCCGCAGGAACTGCACACACATGGTGCACATGGGGGCAAAACACCCATACATACAAATTAAAATCTTAAAAAGTTAAAGGAATGACAATCTTCGGTTGAAGAAAGCCCATTTTAAAAAATGATTATGCCTAGAATAAAATTAGAAAGTGAAAACAAACTTGATGATGATTACAAAGGTAGATGATTGATAGGCCTTTACCAATAGTTTCCAGCCATTCTTCTGGGAGCCATCGGTTATACACGTCAGTTACATGTCAGTAAAAACGGAAGTGGAATGATACTACCAGTGAGGCTGTTAGTACTGCCATTCAAGAGATTTGCTTAAGGTCTGGGAAATTATTTCATCCATAGCTCTGCTTCAGTTGAAGCACATCATTAGTCTATTAAGGTGTTCTTAGGTTTGGGGGGAGGATGGGTTTTTAAAGGCCCAGGGATAGAAATGGAAAAGGGAGCTTATAACTTCCTAACATCACTGATCTTTAAGGCTGTTCACACCGAGCTTTCAAAAATGAACTAAGTGCCCGGTCACCACTAACTTTATCAGAAGTCTTCCATTTCTTCTTATCTTTAAAGCTTCTAAGAGAATTGAAATCTGATCTTTGGAGAATACACATGTGTATTTTCCCTGAAGATTTAATATGTATAAATATATATCTAATATTTTTAAGTATAAAAATAATATATAAATGATGTGTGTGAAATATATGTAATATATACATATAATATACATGCATATACATATATACATGTAGTTAACTAGTTTTATTGAATAAAGGTTTGATTAAAAACATGAGCATCTCTTAAATGAGCTATTAATATATTTATTATTTTAATCACAAATTTACTAATTTAACCATCAATATATTGGTTTTTAAAATTTTTATGTTTTTTTTCTTTTGGTCTGAAGAACTGTTTAATATTAATTTTGACTAATGTAGTCCTCATAGTTTTCAAAAAAAATTATTGGCTTATATTAATTATCTAAAGTAAAAAAGGATAAAGTATCAAAAATAGTATATTGGCCTATGGTTAGCATCTACTTTATTTTTAAATTTAGTGGTTTAGTCTGTCTCTTTACAGTTGAGACAGAGCAAACAATACTGGAATAAGCCTTGCATGCTGGTCTTTCTGCAGAATCCAGTAGGGGGCGCCACACCTGACACCGTCTCTGCCTTTCTCAGTGGAGGGAAGAGACAGTTGGGTACTTATCTTTCTTTTTCCTGATTAATATACCGTTTTGTTTTGCTCATTTCTTTGTTATTTTGATAAATTCTTCACCTTCCATAGTTTATGACATCACCAGCTCAGTATACTGGAGCCCTCTCCTGTCCTCTCTGTCCAGGGACTCTTAGACTGTATTTCTTGTTGGCTTTGCAGGTCACTTGGGTCCCAACTGCCTTGCTTCCCCCCACTTTTTCACTCTTTAGTTCTGTGAGGCCATTACTGCATTCCATTCAGTGTTTCTCTGTCTAGATCAGGAAATATCTTCTGGTCTCAGTGAATTTCACTATCCTCAGAAAAGCTTGCCATTCTCTCTCTCTCTCTCTCTCTCTCTCTCTCTCTCTCTCTCTCTCTCTCTCTCCCTCTCCCTCTCCCTCTCCCTCTCCCTCTCCCTCTCCCTCTCCCTCTCCCTCTCCCTCTCCCTCTCCCTCTCCCTCTCCCTCTCCCCCTCTCTCTCCCCCCTCTCTCTCTCCCTCTCTCTCTCTCTCTCTCTCTTTTTGTGTGTGTGTGTGTCCCATTTTCATTAGAATCCTAGTCTTCCCTCCCAGAAACACTGCACCCTGCATACTAGTGAATATTTTATTTTCATTTGTAATATTTACTAGCTTCCTCTGTGGGTTTTTTTTTTTTTTTTTTTCTGTTGAATTAGAAGCCACAGGAAACGACAATCCACTTTATTCACCATATTTAGGTAGAAGGTTGCACTGATTTAGTTAAGTATAAAAGACTTCACACTCTCAAGATATAGATGATTCAATCTAGATGCACTGGGCCTGTATCTTTAGACTATAGTTTGTGTCTTTGCTCGGATTACACTGCTTTTCATCAGATCCCAGGGAAAGAATATTCTCTTTTTCTTAATTATCTAGCGTGGTGCAATTCTTCTATCGTTACAAAGAATTATTTTAGACACTTTACGCTGAATTGAAGTGTGTAGGTCCAATGTGTTTGCCCCAACACAGGCCCTTCAGCTGAAGTGGGCAGTGAGCAGGAGACAGCTTCACACTCCCTCCTGAAGAGGCCTGAAGGGTTCTCTGCAGAGATGTCCACTCAGGAGAAGCCGGAGTCTAGACTTAGGTATAGAAAAGCAGTTCAGACCCAATAGAAAGTACAACCAGCATTTATTTATTAGGAGAATGTTTTAACATAGATTGAAGTATGAGGATTGATATAAAGTAATGGGGGGATGGGTAAGGTCCACTCCTGTGGGTGTGGGCTTTTTAAGGTGGAGTCCTGCTTGAGTGTCTGAGCAGCACCCACAAACTCAATTTGGGTGTTTTTTAAGTTACATCTCAAAGGATTGCTAAGAACCCCCCTCCCTTTCCTGCCTCTTTCTTGATAATTGGGATTAAAGGAAGGCTCCAGGGGCTCCTTTGATGGGATTAAATCTGATAAGATAAAACCACTGCCCTTAAGGGGGCACCGTGCATTTCTTTTAGTGTAAAAGGGATTTTTGAGACTCCTGGAAAATTGAAGCCAGGGAAGGACAGAGGCCTTCATGGGCAATGTTGCTATTTTAACCCCCAAATTTACAACATCTCTCTATAAACGCAACGTTGTTTCACAGCAAATAAAGTCCACTGTGATCCTTGCCTCTCAACCAGCAAGAAGCTTCAACCAGACTCTAGGGAGGGGAGCCTCTCCCCCTCCCCCTGGCCTGTTAGTTGCCCACATCTTTCTGTCCTGCCTCACGATGACCAGTTTATCAATGTCTCAACACAGAAATGCCCCCTCTGCCTTTGAGCAGCCTAGAGTCTTTGTGAATTGGTGAGAAAAAAGAAAACCTTCAAACCCGTCAGTCCAGTCCAGGCACTTAAGTGACTTTGAGGATATTAGTTAAGCCAAGTAAGGAAGTCCGGCAAGGTGGAGGGCTTTTGAGGCATTTATTTTTTTTTCCTTCAATAATGCCTCTGTCTAGGGAGGGCTGCAAATGGTGTCTTTTGTCTACATGTAGTTTAGAGGAGGGGCCCATGTGGCTTAGAGGAGCGTATTCCCCACAGGAACCAAAAACCCAGGATTCCACCTGCTCTTGCAGCTGGGATTTCTCTTCACTTCCCAAGCCTAAGTTTCCTTCTTTTCTCCTGATGGCCTGCTCTCAGCCTAGTCCCCACTCTGACACATGTTTGTTGACTAAGAAACAAATATTTGTTGTTTGTTAGCATGCAAAGTACCCTGGGGCTTCCTGTGTGGTCCGTATTATTACAGATATGTTATATTAGATGCAGAAAGACTTGGATTTTATTTTTTCATTGGAGAGAGATGGGGAGACAACAGACCATGTGGTTTGTGATCCTTTGGGAAGGGAACAGGTAGTCTCCTTCTCTGAGGGATGCCAAAGCTTCTCTGAAGACATGGTAGAGCAGCCGAGGCACCAGCGCCTGGCATTCACAGCATTCCACTAACCACCTGGTTGGCTAAAGAAAAAAAAATCCGAGGAAGCTCTGCCATAATGTGCATGGGTCTGAGACACTTACTGATGGTTGTCAAAGAAGTTACTGGAAATTTTCAAAGGAAGAAAATAACTTATCAAACAGTCAGTTTGTGGGAAAAGACATTCAAAATGAAAAAGAAAAAGAGATGTTCTGTTTATAACGATGTAGAGAGAGACTGGGGACAGAGGAAGTCAGTGGGGACTATGGGGATTTATGGAGCCAGCAACCTATGGGTGGTAGAGAGAGAGCACTATATATGTTGATTTATCTTTGATGAGAATTCCAGGTGGTGTCAGGGACAAAGTAGAAGGTGTCAAGATGAAAGATGGAAGTTTCTAGTAGCATAACCTGAGCTAGGTGTAGGAGGGGAGACCACAGCAAATGGTATGTCCGTCTGAGGGATTTGTCCGAGGGATATGATAGTGTTTTTGGAATGGTGAGATTTTGCTTATTCCAATCTCTATGTATTTGTGTGTTCATGTGTGAGAGGGTACGTGTATATGACCACGCATATGAAGCCAGAGGACAATCTTAACTGTCCTTCCTCAGAAGTCATCATTCTGTTTCTTGGGGCAGGTTATGTCACTGGTCTGGAACTCACTTGGCAGGCCAGCCAATGGGCCTTAGGGATCCTCCTTCTGGGATGACAAGGGTATGCCACCATGCCTGCTAATGTCTTCATGGTATTCTGGGGCTCAGATTCGAGGTCTTATGCTTGCATGGCAATCACTTTCATGACTGAACTATCTCCCCAGCCCAATTACCACCTTGTAATACTATTCCTTCTCCTAATCTCCGTGAAGACATGAATGTAGTCTCTTTTCTGTTGACTATGTGTTCCCTTTATAAATGCCAGTACCTAGAAACTATGAGGACTTAGGTGCGCAGTCGTGTGCCTGGTGAATGGAGCCGTCTGTTTCTGTCCCCAGGCCCTAGATATATCAATAATCCATGATGTAACCTCTCAGGAGTCAGCAAACTTTTGACAGGGCAGAAAACAATGGAACCAAACCAGAATACAAATCATGTACTCTGGGGCTTCTTTTAGGAACGCAAAGCTGAACTCTGACAGAGAGCTAGACTCCAACGTCAGTCATCCACCCCACCCCGCTGTATCCTAAAGCCGAGCAGAGGTGCTGACTTTGTATTCCTGTGCAGGCTGTCCTTGCTCCAACACCCCCACTTCCCCAGCCAGCCAACTCCATGCTTTGCAGTTCCCTTGCACTGTTGTGTGGTGTGTCCTGCCCGTTATATGGGACACGGCAGGTGCTCAGTGAGCATGTGCTAGTTCTTTGAGTCATCACTGTAGAAGCACTACAGCCTAAACAGCACGAAGGACTTCAGCCATCCTTTTATTTTTTTATTTTTATTTTTTTTTTTTTTGCCTTGTCTTGCAAGGTGGTCAAGGCAGATCCAAGTCTCCCTCATTGCATGTGAAGGTAAGGCGGCCTCATGCACAGATTCATAAATTGAATAAAGCAAAAAGCAGCCTCATCAGTGATATCGCCATGTCTGAGATGCCTGTTGGTGCTAAGGCACAGCATATCTGCATGCCTCAGTCAATGCTTGAACCCCAGTGGGCATGCTCATGGGGAGCTAAGGGAGCCGTGAGGGGACCCAGCAGCTGACATCCTAAGTGATGCTTTGTTGACATGACACAGCCGCCACTTAGAGACAATCTAAGTGTCTAGTCTAAGAGGTTCCTCTTGCAGCCATTCTTGTAAGTCACTTAGCACTTAGGAAATCAAGAGAGAAAGCCTCGTTCTTGCTACATAAGGCAGGATCTGTTTTTATATTCACCACCCCATTCAGGACTCATCTGTGTCTACCAGTCAAAGCCATTCAAGCAGGACATCCCTTAGCTCCCTCCTTCAGAAACACCTATTAACATCATCCGTCTAGGGTAGCAGTTCCTCATGGGTAGCAAGCCATTTGGGGTTGCCCAAGACCATCGGAAAGCACAGATATTTACATTGTGATTCACAACAATAGCAGAATTACAATTATAAAGTAGCAATGAAAATAATTGATGGTTGCAGATCACCAGAATATGAACTGTATTAAAGGGTCACGGCATTAGGACAGTTGAAACCCACTGCTCTAGGGTCTGGAGAGATGGCTCAGTGGGTAAGAATGCTTGCTCTAGAAGCAACAGGACTGGAGTTCAAATCCCAGCACTCATATAACAACCTGGGTATAGCTTTATGTACTTGTAATCTAGCACTCTGGGTATAGAGATAGGAAGATTTTTCGGGACTTACTGACTGCAAGCCTCGCTCCAGGTCTCAGATAGAGGACAGTACCCAGCATCCTCCTTCACTGGCCTGCACATACATGCAAGGAGCATACACACAGGTGCAAGCACACACACATGTGCACAAACAACACACATACACATGCAGAAGCACACACACATGCACACATATACACACACACATGCACACACACGCGCACACACGCACACACACGTGCACACATATACATGCATAAACAACACACATACACATACAGAAGCACACACACCCGCGCAAATATACATACACATGCACACATATACATACATATGCACAAGCACACACACATACATGAACAAGTACACAACCATGTATACATATACCACATATATGTATACAAATAAAATCAATAAAAACATGAAATATTGGCAGCCTCGCCGGATAGCCTAAGGGATACATGGCAAAATCAGCACGTGTAAGGCCCTGTATTTGAACCTTCTACTACCATAAAATACATTTGAGAAAATACAGTTGATGGGTTCTTCTTGATTAACATAGATTTAGGAGACAGAGTACCAGCCCACCTAGTCTTTTGTCATCTCCTGTGTAAAACTGGAATTATAACAGCAGCATATAATAGTGCAGAGAAAACATGACATGGCTAGGCCAGTAAGATGTCTTAGCATGGTACATGTGCTTGCCACCAAGCCTGATGACATGAGTTCAGTCCCATGGCACTGTGTGGCAGGACGAGAGAACTACCTGTTATAAACTGTCCTCTGATCTCCACAAACACGAATGCACACATATGTATTCACACACACGCACACAATTTTAAAAAGGCAAACAGGTAGCAAGCATTATACACAGTGCCTCTTCATAGGAAGTAATCAATGCAAAGATGCAAGAATCAACCCAGGAGAAGGCAACGAACGCATGGAGTCATGAGTGTGCTCTTTGTGTTTGGATTTTCTAGTCAGGTCTGATAAGGACACGAGACAATGAATTCCTCATCTCACCGCTACCTCAGCTGCTGGCCCAGGAACACAACTACAGCTCGCCTGCAGGCCACCATCCTCACGTCCTGTACAAAAGGACAGCAGAGAAGAGGGTCAGGCGGTACCAAGACTACCCTGGCTCCCAGCGGACATATCCTGACCACTCCCCAAGTCACCCTCCCCCTGCCTCCCCGAGCCAAGAGACAGAGTACCGCCATCGAAGGTGGCAAAAGCAGCATTTTTGTGGACGACGCAAGAAATGTATGTAAGGAGACTTTCCTTGTCCTATTCTGAAGAGGGCCTCAACGGGTAGTCTTGGGGGCAGCTGGGTTCGCTGATGGAGTAGGTCAGTGAGTCTGCGCAGAGTGCAGAGTTTGTTCTCAGATGCTGCCTAGCAGAAGGACTGGCAGACCCCGTGCTGAAGGAGTGGCTCTCCTATCTTCAACTATGAAAGATGTATATACAGGACTTTTCTTGGGGGAGGGAGAGGGGGGCTTTTCAGCATCTCCCAGTTTTAACCAAAGATATTAATCTTATTTTAGTTTCTGTGATTTTAGGGAGGGTTCTCAGCTTTCTATAGTGAAAAAAAGAAAAACAGAGATAAATTTACAGCTGAATGTGTCCCTTCTAGAGACCCAAAGAAGAGACTTCTCAGGCATACTGGCTCTTGACGGGGAGAGGCCAGTGAGTCGAGGAACTCTTAGGCGTGTCCTGTAAGCCGGTGGTGGGTACCTGTACTACCAGTGCTTGGAAGGGTAAAACAGGAGAATTACGGGGTCAAGGCTAGCCTAACCTGTATAATGAGCTCCCCAGATCAAGCCCAGAACCTTAACTATGCTCAGTAAAGCTCCAAACCAGCCAAACTGTATTTCCAGTCTCCTTTTCTCTTTTCTAGACCAGCAAGGTCCTATAGATAAGAACCAAGAGTAAGTTTGCATTTTCCAACTCTGTCCAACACTAGTTTAAGGCAGACACTGTGATGTATACCTGTGATCCAAGGACTCTGGAGCTGAAGGCAAGAGAATCAGGTGTTTGCAGCCATTTTGGCTGTGTGGGAGATTAAAAACAAAACAAAACAAAACAAAACAAAAAATCAACAACAAAAGCAGGAACCGAGGAGATGGTTCAGGGTAATGAGGCACTTGCTATGCAGGTATGAGAGCCAGGGTTCAGATTCCCAGCATCCGTGTAAATGCCAGATTCTTCTCCCAGCAAATTCCCTGTAATCTCTGCACATGAGGAAAGTAGAAGTGGGATCTACTGGGAAAACTGCAACTAGAGGAGCTGAACTGACGAGCTCTGAGTTCAACTGAGAACCCTGCATCCATGTGTAAGATTGAGATTGATGGAGGAAGATATACCCATTGTCAACCTCTGGCTTCCACATGTGTGTGCATGCATGCCCACATACACACACACACACACACCCCAGTCATAACATATGTTAACAAAATAACAAAAATTTTAAAACAAATTACTTACAGTAACATTTTATCTAACTCTAACATATAAAACATTATCATCTTCAATTACAAACCGTGTAACAAACTACTACAAGGGGATTGGCTTTTGTCTTTCGTGTTGTATTCTGGAGAGGTAATTAATTTACTCTTATAACACAGTGTCGATTCCAATAACAAAATTTCCATTGGAAGTACTTCGTTTGTATATAGACTTCCTAAGATTTAATGCCGGAAAGGTAGATTTTAGATACTTTATTGCTTCAGAGCTGTTTGAACTCTTTCCGGGACCAAGTTAAATATTAATTTTTTATGTGATAAAGAATCTGATCCTTATGTTCACCAGCCACATTCCGCTAACTTGGGAGCCACAGATGGCAACCAGGTCCCACGCTGCTCAGCACACACAGATGAGGGCTCCTCACACAAACAGGAGCTGGCCCTGTTGCTTATACACGGTTGTGTTTCTGCCATTTCCTTTGGTTGTTGGTATTACAGAGTCAATATATTCCATTAAAGGATAAAAGTCAGATTTTTCTCCTTCCTTCACTGGTGTTTGCTGACCTGCCTTGTCTGCCAACTAAAATTGTAGCTTGTTTTCTTTTACTTATACCTGAGCATTTTTAACATTTCTGAATCTACCAATCTGTCCACCTGTCCATCAGCCCACCCGTTCAGGTAGTTAAGCATCTGTTGAGTGAATCTCAGGTGCAAAGCCCCAGGGCAGGTGACAACAGTGACACCCAGTGTCACCTCCCCATTTCCCCATCTCTCTCAGCCTATGTCACCCAGATTTCTTCTGCTGATCTTCCTTCCAAATGTTCTTCTGTCTCCCGCAGATGCCCCCAGGCCTCCTTCAGAGGATGCCTATCTACGCTTTGATGAATATGGAGGCACAGGGCGGCCCAGACGATCAGCTGGAAAGTCCCAAAAGGGTCTCAACGTGGAGACCCTTGTGGTGGCAGATGCAAAGATGGTGGAGAAACACGGCAAGGATGACGTCACCACATACATTCTCACAGTCATGAACATGGTAAGTGGCATTGTCAGGAACCCTCTTGATACCCCTAAGAATGGCTCACACTTACCCACAATATTTTTTTTTTAATTGAAAATTTTTCATGGTGAGAAAATCTCTTTTGTATCTGGTAAGATTGAAACCTACACCCATATCAATATGTCTGATGGATTCTCTCCATGTATAATTGTATCTTTAAAAACTTGTATGTGGTCTTAATTGTCCCAACAGGTTTCTAGCCTGTTCAAAGATGGGACCATTGGAAGCGACATAAACATTGTGGTTGTGAGCCTAATTCTGTTGGAAGAAGAACCTGTAAGTGGCAAACTTCGTTTATTCACCCATTTGTTCTGCTGTTCCAGAGGCATTTATTGAATACCTACTGTATACCAATGCATGAAGTGGTCATTTGAATCTCATTTCTAAAAGTATACCAACCATCTCATCAGGGAAAGTGCAGTCTAAAAGGGACTCATCAATCCAGTCATTGAGCTAAATCATCACAAAAAACCCTTCATATGTTAATCTAGATAATATATTCATAGATATATCAATAGTTGTGTGTAAATATTAAATATAATGTTGCTAATATACAAAATGTAAGTACTCTTATATGTTAGTCCTTATGATAAAGGTTAATTTGGTCATAGATTTTAGGGTTAATTGAGCTTTATAGCTCAGATGTACCAACCAACACCAAGGTGGATACATAAGCATATTTTGAGAATTTACCAGAAGGAATCCATCATAAAAGTCTATGGTCTCCTAAGCACCAATTTAGGAATGACAAAGAATAAACAAAGGAGCCTTAAACTGCCTTGAATTGATTATGGTGAGGTGCACGGCACAGGAACTGGGCAAATTGCAAAACCAGAACCTATAATAACGTGCTAAATAGCACAGTGTTGCCTGCTCTGCAGTGTTTGGATCTGGAAACTGGATCTTTCCCTATGATCTCACCAATTAGGCAGATGAGTTTTCAAAGCCCCTGAGGCTTGTCCTCCTCAACTCCAACCCCAATAAAGAATGTGAAGTGCAGAGTGTCATAGAGAAGAGGAAGAAAAGGGATCTAATTGCCCAGGTGTGGAAAGTTACAGGGGTTTTCGATTTGTGGAGTTATCCTAGAATTTTAGAAAGATGTGTGTGTGTGTGTGTGTGTGTGTGTGTGTGTGTGTGTGTGTGTGTGTGTGTGTGTAAAACACTTGGGCTTTGGTGTGCCACTCAAAAACTGCTCATGTATACTGAAGCCAGCAGCAACCTGATTCACCAACAAAATTATTGTCTAAAACATTTGACTTGACCCAACTAATTGGTTTAGCCTAATCAAAGATTTTGAAAAATGGTCATTTTAGGATAGTTTCTGTCTTCTCTGCTTTCATTTGATTGTGTGGGTGCTTATCCTGCATGTGTATATGTGTATCATAGGTGTGCCTGGTACCCAGGGAGGCAAGGAGAGTGTGTTGGGTCCTCCAGAATTGGAGTTATAGACAATTGTGTGTTGTTGTGACATGCTAAGAATTGTACATGGGTCCTCCAGAAAAGCAGCCTGTGCTCTCAACCTCTGAGCTGTTGTCTCTGCAGCCCTAATCCCTTACTCTTGAGAGCCTGGTAAATGGTTTGCTGTTTGGTACACTTATATTGTGTCATTGATTGCTTGTAGCTTCTTAAGTACCAACCTTCACAGAGATGTAAAACTACGGACATTGTCTTTGTCACACTTTATTGAAGAAACTGTTGAACTTCAAAATGAATAAATATATATAAAAATTAACAACTTCTATTATAACAATATAGTAAGAAAGTACATACTGAAAACTCAAGCTTACTTTAAAATTTATACTAACCTAAACTAGATTTTTTTTTTTTTTTTTGGTAGAGCTTAGCTCAGTGGCTTTATTTTTTTCCCTACTGATAACTTCCCCTAGAAACATGATACTTCTGCATTTGTCTCCATAGCGACAATGGTTCAACCTTCTCTCCTCTGGTAAAATCATCACTCTTTAATCCCTGCACCTTTCCCATAGGGAGGATTGCTGATCAATCACCATGCAGACCAGTCTCTAAATAGTTTCTGTCAGTGGCAATCAGCCCTTGTGGGGAAGAATGGCAAGAGGCACGACCACGCCATCCTCCTCACAGGATTTGACATTTGTTCCTGGAAGAACGAACCATGTGACACACTAGGTATGGTATGCCTTTCTCTCACGCACACCTAGTAGCAAGGAGGAGATGATGACAACTTTCTGATGACAGCTTTCTGATGGATGAGACCCTTTTGAGTCTCATCAAAGGGAACTGATGTCCTCATGTGTCACTTACCGCCCATCACAAATTCTGAGAAACTGTCCTTAGGTAATGTTTCTGTGAAGCCATCTCAGAGTGTACTCACAGAATCTGAGATGGCTGTGACATCCCTAGACACTATTTTCCCACAGGACCACCACTGTATAAACACCCCACTGTTGCCTGAGGTCATTATGTGACACTTCACTGTATTTAAGTCTTTAAATTGTGGAATAGCTTCCTTGTTCCATGGTGAATGTGTTCTGCATTACTGGATTTGTTGTGGTATGGCACATCTGTGTATCAGTCAGTTGGTATTGCCCCAGCTGATGATCAGTGAAGTGAAGAAAGTCATTTGACTAAACATGGTTTAGATCATTCCGTAAGCACCATGTCATTATACATATACATTACAACTGGAAAGCTGAAGAAGAAATGTTGGCTGTTGTCACGCCTCACCATGTCACTGGTCATTGGTGTCTTCTTTAGCAAGATCCTTGACTTTGAAGGATTCTATTCTCCCATGTTTTTTTTTTTTTTTTCACAAGACATCTACCATAAAACAGTATCATTTACTTGCTTGCTATATTTCCATAGTATGGCTCATAGTAGGAATTGAGCTTTTGGTTTTTGGACAAATTGAGTTATTCATGTCAAGGTCTGCAAACTTTTGCTGTAGAGGGTTCTGCAGTAAATGTGCTCCGTTCCACAAAGGAGCAACTACTCACCTCAGATATGTTAGCGAGAAACCAGTTGCAGATGGTGTCTAAGCCAATGAGTGGAGCTTTCTCTAATGAAGTTATGCTGAGGAGACAACCGCAGACAAACGTATAAACAGAGGCTTGAACACAGCAAGCATGCCACCAGGAATCAGTCCCTGATCTGCTGTATAGGTCATTCGCTTTAAGGAGCCTGTCATGCAGGAGTAAACATTCAAACACTCATTGGGAATCTGCAGGCTGAGGACTATGCTGCCCAAAGCAAACTGATTCAACTGCCTGAGTCTCAGAGTCTAATTTGAAATTTAGACTCACACACATTATACATATACATTATACATATACATTATACATAGAATATATACATATAGTACAATATATGGTTTTTCTAAATAAGTATTAGAAACACCATATATTAGGAAACACTGGGCTTTTATATATCCAGTCTTATAGGTAGGACTGAGAGCAAGACTAGAAACAGTCAGCTAGGCACCAAGTCAGCCTCACTGTGAGTCACACATTAACCAAGTCCCCTCCCCTTATCTAGCATCTCTGTGACCTCTATCACCTAGTCTACAGTCCTTCCTTACCTTTGTCATTTGGTGTAAGTAACATATTAGTTAAGTGATGATGTCACCCATGACACATATGTGTGCCTGCATATTAGACTGCCCGGATAATCTCATTCATGTCTTGGCATTTGAGAAGGATGCATCCAATTCACAAGTATGTATTTAACCCTGTGTGGTCACCAAGCCATGCTCTAATGGACATAGCTGGAAAGAAAGACATTCATGCACTATAAGGTTGATCAAGATAGAAGCAAGGGATGATGGGAATGATTGTGTAACTGTTCTTGCAGGGAGGTAACTTTGGAGAATGAAGACTCTTACCACATTGGGAGTGGTAGAAAAGTGAATTTGATCTGTCCATATTACCTGGGTATGCTTATGTTTTCTGCTTCAGAGGAAGATCAGGAAAGAACTGGAAAGTATATCCTACCCCGAGACAGTAGAGACACTCTTAAGATAACATTATACCTGGCTATAACTGTTGCTATATCAATTTCTCTTACTCTAATAATAAACTTAGATGTCATATACATTTTTGTGACAATAAAGACATTTATTACTCTTCTGCCAAAAGGAAAACCCTTAAATGCACTAATCCACTAAACTCTATATGTATATATCCAATTAGTATTAATATTTGAAATTGATCTTTCAATAGGATTTGCTCCTATCAGTGGAATGTGCAGTAAGTACCGAAGCTGTACCATCAATGAAGACACAGGACTTGGTCTTGCCTTCACCATCGCACATGAGTCAGGGCACAAGTGAGTGACTTCTTAATTCACTACTCTTTATGGAAATTGGCCAAGTCATCCTTTGACTTTCCTCTAATGATTACCGCCGATCTAATCAATGATATGGGATTCGTCTTGTATAAAGCTTCAAACTGTGGACTCCAAAAGGACTTAGGGGCAGACAGAAGACTCGGTTGCTAAACTCTTTGCCGCACAAATATAAGGACGCAAGTTTGATCCAATGAGCGCACATAAAATAACCGCCAAAGATGGCGGTGCATGCTTGTAATCCAAGTGTCTTTGTTTCTGTTCTAATGCTCTGAAGAAACACCATGACCAGTGCATCTTAGAGAAGAAAGCACTTCAAAGGCTTAGGCCATGGTTAGCATGGCAGCGAGTATGGTAGCAGGCAGTCATGGCCCAGAAGCAGTAACTGAAAGCTGAGATTCTGATTGGTAGGCAGGAGCCAGAGAGAGATAAAGTCTGGGCCTGGCGTAGCCTTTTGAGACCTCCAAGCCCAGGAGCACATCTCTTCCACTAAGACTGCATCTCATAGTCCTTCCCAAATAGTTCGGCCAACTAGGGACCAAACATTCAAATATATAAGCCTATGGGGATCACTCTCATTCAAACCACCACACCCAGCAATATGGAGACAGCTCTCTAACACTAATACTAGACTTGATCACTGACTAGACATCCTACTCTACTTGAAAAATTCTAGAACAGTGAGAGACACTGCCTCAAAGCAAAGAAAATGCCTAAAGAATGATACCCAAGGCTATCCCCTATATGAATGTACTCATGTGCACACCCACGTTCAGTAAAGACCAGTCATTAATGTCTGTGGGGTTTTTTGTTATTGTTTTTTGTTTGTTTGTTTGTTTACATCACATGTTACATCATTTAAGGTTTTGGGTTTGCAAATGAACCCCACATTACTTACCTGACTCTCTTGTCTTCTCAATTGTTTATTTTCATTAAGGTTTTCCTTTGGTGAAGACATTTAAAGCCCATTCTACTTTTGTTCCCTTTGTGTAGTTACTATGCTTAGCACAGTCACTGCTACTGAGTCTTACAGTCCCTTCATTTTTAAACGTGTATTATGTGGCAACAATCTCTCGGGAAATTTCCCTGGCTGGCCTTGAATGTGTGACCCTGCTGCCTTAGCCTTCCAAGTATTGGAATTAAAGACCTCAGCCATCCCATCCTAAAAACAGCTCATCCTTTGCATTTACCAAACTAATCATGCTAACATGTAAATCCACCCCCACTAGTGCAATGATACATTGAATTGCTTTCAAAATGCTGGGTATTAAAAATATGTAACCTTTCTTGCTTATGAGTAAAAGTTATATAAACCCCAAATCTAATACACTAGTCAAGGAAAAGAAGCCGTAGTCTTCAGGTAGTGTTAAAGGGAAATGTTAGAGGTAGGAGAGGAATGAACGAACATTGAGGTGGGAATTTGATTAGTAAGACTCTTTCTATGCAAGCTTTAGGTGGGAGTTTGATTAGTAAGGGCTTTTGCTATGCAAGCTTCAGGATCTGAGTTCAGCTCCCGAGTGTGCAAGTTCATGCTGGTAATCTCAGGGCTGAGGGAGGCAGGAGCTAGATGTGCAAGACTCAGTGGCTGCCCAGCTGAGGCTAATACTTGAGTTCTAGGCCAATGAGAGATGCCACCTCAAAGGTGAAGAGCACCCGAGGAGCCCTACCAGAGCTGAACTTCTGGGCTTCACACGGGTGTGCATACAAGTATGTGCGTGCACACATGAACACACAAAATGTGCAGAAATGAAATACATCTTCAAGACCAGACCTTGGCATTTGGCCATTCTGGCATGAAGTTAGTGAAGCAGATAGTTGCTGAGATTTGGGGAGGGCTTTTGAAATGAACGGGGGGGGGGGGGGGAAGTATCTTCCAAAAGACTTAATTAAAGTACTTTTGAAACTGCAAAAATTTTGAAACTCAAAATTGAGTTCAAATAGGATTTTCTTTTGCCCCAAAAATTTCCAGTGAGGCTCTAATTAAGCAGCTTTCTCTCGTTGAACAATGGCTTTAATCTCTCCACTCCTCATCTCTCCTTCTGGAATTTTTGCTCTTAATTCACAGGCTTTAGAATATTTAGAAAGAATGTCTCTCAAACAAATCCTCTCCGCTCCCTGCTTAGGCATAAAGAATTGAATTTAGCAAAGCTAAGAATGCAAAAATGCTTTTGCCAAATGTCTTTTGAGATTAGTTAATATGCTTTTGGGGATGGTCACTTCTAAGTCCCAGGGAGTTCATTGACAACCATCCAGTATACAGCCACCCTTCACTTGCTTGTTAAATTGGAAAGAGCACTAGCAAAGAAATGTCTAGATTGTAGACACAGCTCAGAGCAAAGTCCTGTATATTCATCCTCATTTGTTAGAGCCTAACTTCAAAAGCTAGCTATATAATAATAATATATTTTTCCCATAGTTATAATTCCATAGCTGCTTATATGAATATACTCTTAAGAGGCAGATTCTATATCCTTAAATGATCAGATTAAGAACAATTTAAATTCATGATAAATTCACATAAACATCTCTCTTGAAAGAAACATCACAAAATTTGCTTTCATGAATATTTTTCAAAGATGGCTGCAGATGCATTTTGTGGCACTTCCTAAGTCAACAAGAGACAACGCATTTGCTTTGCGTGCAAAGAGACCTGAAACCAATTAGGAACAGCATGTGTGGTCTTCAGGGAATCTCAAAGAGGGTATCAGAGTTATGGGCAGCTGTGATCCATCTGATGTCATGGGTGCTGAGAACCATACTTGGGTCCTCTGGGAAATCAGCAAGCACTCCTAAACACTGAGCCATCTTTCCAGCCTGCCATATAACACATTTAAATGAGACTATAATACTTATTTTCTGGAAAGGGATTTATTATTCTAATGTTATAGAAAGAATGGTGTTCAGAAATCATTTACAGTGCTCTCTAACAGGCTGAGCTCTGGGAAGTTCTGGTTTTCTCTCATATGTTTTGAATGGGTTTCATCATTACATTGTAAAGATATTTTTATGAGGAGACTCAATTATAATCTGAATTAGAGACTTGAGCTAATCAGTTGACCATCGTTTGAGGGAAGATTTATATGGTGTTAGCTTTATGAATGAATATCAAGAAAGGGCTCGTAATTATCTTCTCCTGTGCCTACATCCTCCTTACTCTGTGCTTCTGTACCATAGCTCTAGGATTCATGTCAGGAGAAATTGGCTATTTTTAATTTTTAGAAATGAGCCATCTAAGCTTTAAGACACTGAAATCCCTTTAACATTTATTATTTTGCTCATTTTATTTTACTTTTATGTGAATTCATGCATGAATGCATGTGCTCATGCATGAGTATTTGTACATATGAGTATGTATGTGTGTGTGTATGTGTGTGTGTATGTATGTATGTGTGTGTGTAATTTGTAGGGGTCTGTTCTTTCCTTGTATCCTGTGTGCTCCAGGGATTGAACTCCAACAGTCAAGTTTGGATTTAAGTGTCTTTAACTGCTGAGCCACCTTACTGGTCTAACCTAAGAAATCTTTACCAAGATGTCCTGGCCTTTACATACATAACAGATAAACTATTCTTTGGTTTTGTGGCCAATAAGTAAGTCTTTAACATTATTTGAGTTTTTCTGCAGAAATTATACAGCAGTTCATAGTAACTAATTTTTGTCATAATTCCTACCTTCCACCTGGGTCTCCTGAGTCTTGGTGTATTTTTCCCCCCATTTTTTCTGGCGGTAACTTGGAACATGGGTTCACAGAAGGCAGTTTTCCTTTCTGTTTCAGCTTTGGCATGGTTCACGATGGTGAAGGTAACCCCTGCAGGAAGGCAGAAGGCAACATCATGTCACCCACGCTGACCGGAAACAATGGGGTGTTTTCATGGTCTTCCTGCAGCCGACAGTATCTAAAGAAATTCCTCAGGTAAAAATGGACAAAACTCTGGGGTATTCTGTGTCCAGTTCTGTAGCAGTCAGTATCCAGTGGGTATGAAAGCAAATATTCAAGCCAGGCCTGGTGGACAGGCTGGTCATTGTGACTGCTTGGGAGGCTGAGACAGTATGATTGAAAGGTAATGGTCTAACCTGGGTTAAAATGTAAGTTCAGGGCCAGCCTGAAGAATAAAGAGTAAAGAGGGAGGGGCTTACAGATAGAGCTCACCAGTAGAGTGCTTGCCTCACATACACGAAGCACCAGGTTTAACTTCTAGCACCCATAAGGGAAATGAACCACATGGCAAATACTCCAGTGAAATATCTTTTGGTATCTCAGGGAAGAGAAAGGCTAAAAATTCCTATTATGAAGACACTGATAATTACAATGATCTGGTTGTTGAAAATATATTTAAGGCCGCTTAGTATGCTAGGTTCCCTCCACATATTGCCTCCCTGGGTGGCAAGAGGGCCCAGTAGTAAATGCACCTGCTCTCAAGCCTGACTACTTGAATTCCACACTGGGGAGTGCCATGGTGGAGAGAGAATCGAATTCCCGCAAGGTGACCTTTAAACCTGCACACTTGGGTTGTGTTCAGGAGCTCGCATATGTGTAAACACATAGACACAGGCACACAGGAATAAATTGCTTAATGTTTGTCATCTGGCATGCTGCAGGCTCAAGACTCACACTTAGGTTCATTCTCGTGCTAAAATCTAAAATTTATATCCCCCCCTCTGTCTCTCTTTCTCTCTGTCTCTCTGTCTCTCTCTTTCTACCTCTCCCTACCTCCTTTCCTTACCCCCCCCCACTCTCTCTTTCTATCAACTTCCAGGACTCCTAGATGTATAGCCTTTTTACTTTTAACTTAACACACCAGCTTTTGTAAAACTTAGGAGAGCCCAGCATTTGATTTATATTTTTAAAATGAACCCAGGGCTGGAGAGATGGCTCAGCAATTAAGAGTGCCTGCTGCTCTTGCAGAGGACTGGAGTTTAGTTCTCAGCACTCATGTTGGATGGCTCACAAATACCTGTGGCTCCAGCTAGAGGGATGCCCTTTTCTGACTTCTGCCAAATGCTTACACAGAGAGACACACACTTAAATAAAAAAAAAATAAGAGTAAACCTTAAAAAAAGAACTCAATGCTTAATGGCATACATGCATGTTCATCTTTTTAGTTCATGTTAATTCACATAGATCTGACATAACACAGAGATATGTGCACTCTAATCGCTCCCTTTGGCCAGATATTAGTGAATTTCATGACAAATTAATGTTCCTGATATGTTCACACCTAGGCTACTGTATATTAGCTAAAAATGTTCACAGAAAAGTTACATCAATAAGGGAGATTAAATGAGAGCATGTATGGCTGACTGATGCCCAACGCATAGTAAAAACGGACAGATATTTGCTGATTTATCACAACCCACGTCCCCATATATTTTCATATTAATTTTAGGTTCATTGTTTGGGGATTGACATTGTCTTCCCTACTGCACGTGAGGATGGGCTCCGTAAATATCATACGTCAAGATCAACTCCATGTGGATTAAATTACCACCATTATGTCACTGCTGTTTTGGGCTTTCTGCAGTAGTGATAGCTATGGCAGCAATTGACATTACTTTCACTGCTGCGTAAAGCCCATTGCATTTTCTTGTTTCAGCCACATAACAGCCCTTGTGGGAGTTATAATCATTAAGGATGCTTACAAGAATTCTGTAAAGTCATTATGGATGCATGGTTGATAGTACCTCCCTGTATCTGCCTCCACAGTTGCATTTAATATCACACACTAATTAACCTCTTAGTGATGGCACAGTTTGATTCCATAAATAAATTGGGAATGAGATTATTTTGTTAAAAAAAATATCCTTACCACATTGTCAAGACCCCTCAGGGAAGCTTTCTGCCTTCTGCCCCTGGTTCTAAAGTTTATTTTATGGGGTGCTCTTATATGTTACACAAGGTCTCTTATATATGCCTAGGATGGTTTTGAACATCTCCTTCCTGAATGCTAGGATTCTAGGCCTACAACAGCACAACCAGAACCTCCTGATTCTTTGGCTATCACTTTGTTTGGTTTTGTTTTGTTTGCAAAGCTTATTTGAGACAATGTATAGCTCTTCTTAGTTCTATCTTTAAAAAGTATACCATCACTTTAAAACCCCATGAAGACAGACATCCTTTGTGCCTGGCCTATTCTGTGCTTTAATTTCTTAAGCTGATGCTAACCCTACAGTAGGCTCTCAGTAAAAAAAAAATGTCCAGTGTTGTCGGGATGAGACTGTAGAAGGGAGATTTTACTTATATTTACACTTCCATCCCCTACCCAATCCCAGGATGCATTAGTTAGATGGCCAGAACTTCCAGCCCCCTATAAAACCCTTTGTGATGATGCGCATTCCAGCCTTTTAGACGGGACTCACTCTTTGCAATAAAACATACTTCTTTTTTTTTTTTTAAACTTTAAACACATGCCTGTGTCTCTAAGCACATTATATGTTTCTTTGCATGACTGCCCTCACAGAGGTGCAGATTGAAGTAGAAAAGGTCACAGATGAACAGAGCCGTTAATAAGGATGTGTTATCGATATAGTACACCACAGGCTGGCTGTCTGGTGGATGAGCCCAAGCAAACGGGACAGTATAAATATCCGGACAAACTCCCGGGACAGATTTATGATGCCGACACACAGTGTAAGTGGCAATTTGGAGCCAAAGCCAAGCTGTGCAGCCTTGGGGTTATGAAGGTATGTTTCCTTGTGATGTCTAACTTGCATTAAGGGTGTGCCATGTGCCTGTACCTACCAAAAGGATAAACATTTGGTTTGCGGAGGCCAAAGGTTAGCATCTGGGTTATCTCCGAAATGTCATTTGTTTGGCATGATAATTAAGTGGTAATTTTCCTGTCAATGAATTATCCAGGCATATCCCCCATAGACCCATGCATGCCTGGTTTAAATACCAGTTGTCTGTGTCCTTGGAAGAAAATGTTCCCCTTCTAACTTTCAGGCTTTATTCTTCATGGTAAAGCTGAGAATGATGGCTCCCGTTAACCAAGGCCTTTGTTGTCTTTATGCACGTTTAAAGCGGTGGGCTTCAAAATCACTACCACGTGAATAAATGTGTGCCCTTCACAGTGTAAGAAAACTAATACAGCAGACAACTCTTCTCTGATACCGGAAGTTGACTGCCTCCTTCATATTCTCAGCATGGTTTTTGCATTGACTCACTCTTTGGGAAGCAAGATCGTAGCAACCATAAGTGAGAAAAGACAAAATTCTAGTACGTGGAAATAAGAGAGACCGTGTCGTGCTCTGTCAAGAGGTGCACTCCTGGCGACACTGTAGTCCCAATGCCAATAAAATGTGCCATGATTTTAAAGGTCGTTTATTTCCAGTGTCTGGTGGAAGATGTGAAGCGTGGGAAATAGGGAGGTTGGTAGCCTCTCTTTCCCCCACTACTTCTGTCCTTTCTCCTCATCCTTTTCCTTTTTCTCCTCCTCTTTCTCTTCCTCTTCCTCCTCCTCTATTGCTTTTACTCCATCACCATAGCAACACACATCAGCAGTCACAGTGTCATCCTATCGCTGCCACCACCGTCATTCTGGCACTCTCTGCATGACCCTCCGTCCTACAAAAGGCATTCCACTGAAAGATTTATTGCACATGACGTCCATCTTCAAAACCACTTTGAAGTAAAAATTATTGCTTCCCTTTTTGCTACATCCCAGAGAAGGTATCCAGCTTGCCTAAAGCCACACAACTTTTATATGATGAAATCTAAACAAAACAAATCACCTATGTGGAAGTTAAGCCTCCTCCTCTCTTTCCTGGCGTTTTCCTTCGTCAGACAGACAGTTCAGCAGCTGCTGTCTTGACTTGTGTGGTACCCCTGTAGCTTTATGCTTTTCAGTAAGAGAACTCCACCTATGAAACAGAAGTCCATTCTTGAGAAGCAGTATCTATCCAGTCAGGTTTGACATGAAGCTGTGTAAGTTGATGTAATTTAAAAGCACTACTATTAAAAACGAATCTACAGCTGCATCTTTTGGGCATATCCTTCACAACACATGGGCTTTATGTTGGCAAGTGTTTACGTATGGTAGGTCTTTTTTTAAAAAAATGAGCAAGTTTAAAATCTGTTTCAATTTTCTCCGTTAAATCACATTGGGGGAGTAACCCACTCACTGTAGAATGTTTCTCCTGAGTATGCCCTTCATTTTCTTCATTCATTCACCAGCTTTCTCAGTCCTTGAATATGCACACGTTGTAAGTACAGAGCTAGTAATAAGTATGGTTCCCTTTAGAATTTCAAGGGAGCTCCTGAATGAGTAGCATTCCACCACCGGGGTCACGCCTGTTCTGTGTCAGGCGGCAAGTAGGGTGTCAGTACCTCACCTTAATCATTTTCTGGTGCCACATCATATTTTTAAAAGATGGTATCTCAGCCTTCATTGACCCTGGAAAGCATAGTGGATGGAAATGAAAATTCTAAATGAAAAGACCTAAAATGATGGCCGAGTCAGAGATGCCTGCTTGTCTGGAAGGGAGCTAGGGAGTCTGGGTTAGCAGACATGGTTTAAGACGCCAACGGAGGGGGGAGGCGAGATTGATTGATGGCTCCTGAGTGTGGGTTTGTTTTCCCTGTGAACTAGCCTTTGGTATTTTTCTAATCTTGGCTTATAACCTGAGTCATGGCCACACCTCTAGTGGTCATACATAGTGCCCTGCTGTGCTCCAACACACAAACACACACACACACACACACACACAGAGAGAGAGAGAGAGAGAGAGAGAGAGAGAGAGAGAGAGAGAGAGAGAAAGAGAGAGAGAGAGAGAAAGAGAGAGAGAGTTTTCAACACAGTAAAATATTATTAAAAAATACTTGCACTTATCTTCAAGGCCTTCATTGTGCCGTCATTATTTTCTCTTTCAGTCTTTTCCCTTCAATCTTCATGAACTTAGCCATTCCTAATAGAAAGGCAGGGTTACATGGCGGTTATAAGCATGTATACAGAGGTAGAGGGATGGTTCAGTGGTTAGTGCTTCTTGCTCTTCCAGAGGACATGAGTGCAGTACCCAGACTCCTTATAACTTCCTGCACTCTAGCTCTAAGAGACCTGACAACTTCTTTTGGCTTCTTGGAGCAACTATACTTATGTGCAAACACACACACACACACACACACACACACACACACACACACACAGAGAGAGAGAGAGAGAGAGAGAGAGAGAGAGAGAGAGAGAGAGAGAGACAGACAGACAGAGACAGAGACAGAAAGAGACAGAGAGAGACAGAGAGACAGACAGAAAGAATGCTTAAAAACAAAATAATTCTGTTTTATAAAAAGCTTTCATGCACACATGCATATACTCTTACTCTACCCTTGGGAATTAAGGCAGACCTGGGATTAGTGTCTAATTCCAACTTTGTCTAGAATCTTGGACAAACAATGCAGCCTCCCTTGATCTGCATGTCCACATCTGTAAAGAGAAGGTAATAGTTCTCTGGCTAACTTGTGAGATTGTCCTGTGGGTCTAGGTGCATCCTTCTACATAAGGGTGTTTTCTCTTGATCTCTTCCATGTTCAACATCACTGCCAACCGACGCGCTTGACTTTTCCATAACAACAGAGGTATCTGAGACGATTTTTTACTTGTGCTCAATCTCCCTCTTCTCCCAGCTTCACATTTCTTTGAAGAGCAAACCACACTGATCTCTGTTCCATCCCATGATAGGTCTTCCAGTTTGAGGCCTGTAACAAAAGTCCTAAAGCATGTCTGTATACGGAGAAAATGAGAATGCTTTACTTGACAGCTGACAGAGTGGTTCACGATGCTGCACTGCTGTTGGTCAACTCTAGTGAGGGTTTTCCTAACTGTGCCACAATGTGGATAATGTCCATGGCCAGAGCACATATAAAAGAAAATAACCCCACTGCAAGTGTTAAACCAGAAAGGGAGATAGTGAAACCAGGCCCAGGCTATTATAGTGCCCCACTCACATGAGAACTAACTAGGGTCACAGGAAAAATACCTTGGTTTCTGTTGTGTGAAATTCCCTGGGGAGTCAGAAGCATATTTCTATCCTGGCTCCCTCAGCTAGGACACTAACAACAGAGCAAATAGATCATTCTACACAAGTCTAGCTTAGCAAACCAAGGAGCTTCTTAGGCTTCCTTACAGGTGCATGGATGACTCAGAGACGGAAATACCACACAACTGCCCACCTAGCATCAGTGGTGCTGTGGGCAAGCTGCATCCCATCCCTAGAAGTCTCTGTACAACTTGGCGGCAGCTTGGGCAGTTGAAGAACTTCTTCCCCTCTGCAATTCGTTATTGCCAGTGTAACCTTTGGAATGGATCCGTGGATCTTAAAAATAACAGGAGATTCCAGGGATGTATAAGTTACCCGCACTTCCTGACTCCTCAGAGCCCCCTCTCCAGGAGGGGATGTTTCAATCAGAAGGAAACAGCCACACAATAACCCCTGTCAAGAGCACTTCTCCACTCATCTGAAATTTCCCCACTAGACCCTGTTTGATAATGACTTCACCTCGCAACGTTGATACACTGGAGACTAAGCTCCCAAAATGTGAGTACTGGGGGTTCAAACCATAGCCTGGGAAAAGCAGTGTTCATGAAAATGAGTTGCTAACATGACCAGGTGGTCCATGCCATTTAGACAAACCTAAAAAGGATTACTTCCCTAGCAACTGATGAGAAGAACATCCACTCAATGTTATACACTTAAAAAGAAACGGATGCTGGCTCATCAAGTCAAACTGGTGATGCTAACCGCGAGGTCTAAAGCATGGCACAGGAGCCAATCAATGCTTGCATGCTGGCGATTTCCCTGCAGTGAACATAAGTAGAACAAAAGGAGTACCCCAGAGCTGATTTTGTCTCGGTAGTCCCCATTACCATCATATACCTATGGCACAACTATCCATATATTGGCCCACTGAGAGAGTTTGAAACCAAATAGAAATTGTGGGGAAGACATCTGAATCCTAGTGAATGTTTGAGTGCCCATCATTTCAGAGAGCATTTCTTCTAGAAAACACTGGGATATGGGTGTTTTACCTCTTAAGAATTTGACATTGAACTTAAAGAAGGAGGAATAAATGGAAAGTTTCCAGCAGCTTCTTCCAAGTGCTCTGTAATATTCCACATCATCGTTCAATTTCTACTACCTTTCCCCCACTAACTTACATCTTAGTTACATCAATGCCCTTATGCTCCTTCAAAAATTCGATTTAATGTTTCATTTCTCAAGTGTCTGTGGATTTCCCATTCTAGAATACTGCATTGCCTTCTGTATGATGAACATGTCATCATCCTGTACTGCTAAAGATGGGGCCCAAGAGGTACATCTCTTTCTCCCCAAGATCATTTAAACACTATTTCCTCTATGCTCCACCTTCTGTATCACCATTATGAACTTGTGGTTCCATATTAGAATCATGTATACTTACTTCTTGCCTGAGTTGGTGTAAAACCTACTCACTATTTGTCTGACATAACAGGAGGTCCTAAAACAAATGGTCAAGGTTCACTGTTTTAGATACTCCCATTTTCATAAAGTAGAATTTGCTTCCATCCTCTCTCTCATCCTTCAGAGTGATTTATGTGATAGAAGGGTTATCTCAGGCTGGGAAAATGGCTCAGGAGCTAAGATGTGCAAACTAGAGTTGACTCCTCAGCACCCATTTATAACATCCAGGCTGCTGAGCATGCCAGTTGGTTGTTGAGCATGGCAGTTAGCCTGTGATCCCAAGGCTCAGAAGGCAGGATGGGATCTTTGGGCAAAACTCGCAGAATCAATGAACTTTGGTTTCAGTAGGAGACCCTGTCTCAATAAAAATCAAAAACAAATACAAAATGTATACAGTTGAGGAAGATACCCAACACTGACCTCTGGCCTCTAAACACGTATGCACACATGTGCCCCTCCACATTCAAACATGCATACACACTTATGCATGCCTGATACACATGTGTGTGCAGAAAGAGATGGCATCTTGCACACTACAAGGTATTCCCAGCATTGCTTGTTTGTGCCATTTGGCTAAAGAAGCCATATTTCTCTCCTAAAAATTTTCTGAAGATGCCCCATCTCCAACAGAGAGTTTGGCTTGCCCCTCTTATCTGCAAAAGGGGAAGTGCAGTTAGTTTAACACTAGATTGTGTTGCAGACCAGTTGGCCACAGATTGCAGCCATACTCAAGCACTTCTTAGTCTGTAATGTTTGTTTGTTTGTTTGTTTGTTTGTTTGTTTTTCTAGATCTCTCCTTGTCTGAATCCAATATTCCATTAACATACTGATAGAAAAATCTATGGCATTATTATTGTTCCCCTTGAATGCAACACTAAAGCAATCGAATTAAACTAACCTAAGATCACATGGAGAACACCAATAGAAAACTATGAAACCCTGGCTTCTGAGTCAACATGGATTGAATTCTGGATTATATACATTTGAATGAACTTTTTGAACACTGGGGAATGTAGCTATTGATTTATATAGAAATAGCTATATCTTTATGCACCTGTCTTTACCCTTGGATCCAGAAAATCCCCTCTAAGTGTTTTGTCTGGGAGAAAGCATAAAAGATACTCAGGACAAAAGTGACTTAGTCAGTAGTATTCTTAGCTACTGCTTGCCTGACAAGAGTCAAAGACTGGAGGCAACCTTCAAATGTCCTTAAGACAGTGACTGAATACAGACTTATATGTTTATCTTATTTAAAAAGTAACCATACACAGAAACACGGAGAACTAAAAACAACACGTTGGGAAAAAAAAAAAAAACAAACAAACCATGAGTCCATTTGATATAATTCTACACTCTGAAGTTGAAGGACAGATATGCAATATTTGACAGATACCACAACAGCAGTTGCCTCCAGGAGGGTTATTTTGAAGGGTGACCAATGTTTTGTCTTGATTGTTGTAGTGTCTGCTCTGTTGCATATATTTGGTCAGAGCTTTGAGATCCATATGCTTCAAACAGGTGCAGATTGCTGCAAACGATAGTTCAGTAAACTTGATTCTTAAAATGATCTCAATAACATTGTCTGTTGGTGGCTGCTTTTTAATTACTGCCCCCCACTTCAAAGCTTGGGTGGAGAGATTAAACACAAGGTGTTTCAGTCCCAGCCTCAGAGAGACTTGCTGCTAAGAGCAGTTGAAGAATGCCTCTGACTTTTTCTGAGTCTCATTTTCCCCATTAAGCACACTGAAGAGAACATGTGTGGAGTCAATCAAATAATATAGGGGAAAGTCTTAGCAACGGGGCTTGGATTATTTGTCCTTTTCTTTCTTGTCTTTCCCATAGTGAGTTGAACCTGGAGCTTCCTGCATGCTGGTTAAGTGCTCTTTCTTGGACCAATATCCCCAGCAGTGCCCAATTTCATTATGTTTCTTAGAACATTTTCAGTCTCATACCTTTATTTTGAGTTGTATTTTTACTATATAGACCAGTTTGGCCTCAGAATCACAGAGTTCCATCTGCCTCTGCCTCCTGAGTGCTGAATTAAAGGTGTGTTCCACCACCACTGGCATATTTATTGAAGACTCCTCTTGAGAATCCCAGATTCTTTACTACCAGCGAGGTTGTTTTCTAATTATAAACTCAGTCATTTTAATTCGTATACTGACTTGTTGAAAAATATTTATTGAAGTCTGCCTTGTGCCCTGTCCTCACAACAGTGGCACTCTGTTAGGAAGGAAGACGCTACATGGAGAATATTGTAAACAAATTAAAAAATTAAAAGCAAATAAATTATTGGTGAAATGGCTTTGGAAGAGAATAGGTTTCAGATTGGTTGGGTGGTGGCTGATTTAATTTTCATTAATGATGCTGGGATATCAGTAAGTTTTAGAGCATTTGCCTAGCATGTAAAGCCCTGATACAAACACAAGCTCACATACATGTGCAAGCACACACACACACACACAAATGAGTTCTGAGAATGAACTTTAGGCAGACTGGAAGGAAATAAGAAAGTGAGCCACTGTTAGGTATTCACTGGGGATACAGATAGAACAAGAAGTGTAAAGGTCAGTGTATGGAGCAACCTGGAGGTGCTTTCAGAGTGCTGAGCCAGAGTAGACAGAGCAGCTATAAGCAAGTGTGTTGCATAGTTTTACTGTAAACTTGATACAACATAGAATCACCCAGGAAAGGAAGCCTTAATGAGGAATTATCTAGATCAAATTGGTCAGTGGGAATGTCTTGGGGGTACTATTTTGATGATTAATTGATGTAGGAAGACCCAGCCCACTGTGGGCAGCACCATTCCCTAGTCAGGGAGCTCTGAAGTGTATCAGAGAGGAGAAAGCCAGCTGAGATCAAGAAAGCATTGATACAGTGATTCTTTCTCTGATTGTGGACTAGCTGCTTCAAGGTCCTGATTCTGTGACTTCTCTGCTATTGTGAATTTTAGCCTAGAATTCTTATTAACTAGTTCAACTTCCCCCTATAAGCTGCTTTTAGCAGGAGGTTTTATCGAAGCCAAGGGAATGGAACCACAACAGCAAGAGCTAACCTGTAAGATAAGAGATCAGAGGGATAAAGAGGATTCAGTGTCTGGCATGAAAGGGGATGAGGACTCTGGATTTACATTGAGTGTAGTGAGACAGCATCATGTAATTTGCACAAAGAAGTAACATGAGCTGACTGACTGACTGACATGGAAGGCTCCCTTTAGCTCATAATGCTGGCTAGTATAACTTTCTATAATGATGGGACTGTCCTCTGTTATCGAATATGATACCCATATATCATATCTGACTCTCAAAGTATGAGATGTGACTAGGTCAAAAGTCATATACAACTATGGGCCATTATATCAGCTAGTGCCTTGTTGAGAATTCACCAGGTAGCGATGGAGTTAAAGTGAACAACTTGCTGTCTGATAAAGGGTATGGCATAAAGACACATGCAAAGTGTCAGGGGACAGGGTGGCAGCAGTGGGTGTGGGAACAATTGTTTAGATTCAGGAGGTATTTTGAAGATAAAGTCAACATGATCGTACAACTTAAGAAGGGCTGGTGAGCATCTGGATATGTATACAACCTATAGAATTTGAGTTTTTCAGAAGCTTTTAAACATTTTCAACGTGTCATATTTTACTAGAAGGAACTTGTCCTGTGGAATATAACCAGAGAACATGGGTCAGCAAATGACAGGACCCAGTACAGCCAGCACAGCTTAAATATGTGGTCTTGTTGAAGTGGGGGGATCATATCCAGGCAACATGAAACCTTAGGGTCTCTGTGGTTATTTCTCTTTCTCTTAAATTATGACTTAAGTCCAGGTAATTATAGATAAGACAAAGTAGAATATACTGAAGGGGGAGAGAGAGAGGGAGGTATGAGCAAAAAAAAAAAAAAAAGTGCAAGCCCCTATTTTTTGTTTACTTTGAAAGGGAGTTTTCTCAGAGGGTTTTTGTGGTCGTTAAAGCATGTCGTTGGCTATAATTACGTTTGACTTCTGCACTTCACCACAGGGGAAATAACATGTCCGTACAGCCTGTCTCCTTTCACTCTGGAATCCCCGTGTTTTGCCTGCTCTTCTCCAGCTGCCCTTTGTCTCAGCCCTGTGGCTTGGCTTTGGCGGTGGTGTCTAGACCACCCTTCCCCTCCATTCCCTGCCCTTTCTTTTTAGGTCTTTTCTTTTCTTTGCTCTGTGCTGGGATCATTTTGATGACTGCTGTATAGGTATGGGTCACGGCTCTCCATTGGCTGTAGGACACAAACCTATTTAGTCTTCAAAGTTATGGCTTGAACTGATACTAAGTTTGAAGAAGCTCACTAGCAAAATGATCTTTGTTCCAAATAGATGGATGATGCCTCTAGCCCAGGTCCATAGGACTGACTTTAACTGTTTCCATGGAGATCCTTTTCTCCTCCAGTCCAAACTATCCTCCCCACACGTCTTGCTCAAAACTGCCTTCCATTTGAGAGTACCTTGATATGGAAGCCCGTATAGATGGAAAGTCTGATTCCATTTATTAAGAGACTGCCTCGAAACCCTTTAGATTACCTCATAGGTCTAGTGTAAAAATTAGATTGCAATGGCACTGGAAAATCACAAGGTCAAGAACGTGGCAATGATGGTAACAATAATGACCAACACACTAGGAGGCATGTGTGCCAAGCAGAATGGTCTCTGACCATGCAGTGTTTTGTTTGTCCATAAGAATACCTCTGTGAGGGCGCAGGTGATAGTTTGATAACTTTTAGACTGACAGCTAGAGAAAAATGGACCTGTAGCTGGTAGCAACTCTTAAAACATGCTGTGGACATGGCCAGAGTCAGAGTTGCTCTCTTTACTCGTCCCTTCTGTTCTGCTACCCAGGATATTGTCATTGTCATCAGAAAACAGACCTCGGGCCCAATGAGATGATGGCTCAGAGGGTAAAGGTGCTTGCCACTAAGCCTGGTGAGGTTGAGTTTGCCAGGACTTACATGGTGGAAGGAGAGAACTGATGCTTGCAAGTTGTCCTCTGACCTCCACATGTGTATTTACATATGGGCACACATGCATACACACACACACACACTCAAATGTGGTGCATGCACACATACACACACACACATACACACATACACACATACACACACACCCCAACCTACCTACCTCTTAGGTCCAAACTCTCAGTGCTCTGGACATTAATCAGTGCTACCACCCCAATCACTAAATATACATGAACATGCCAGTTCTGCAGACACTTCCTCTTTATCTACTTACCGCGACAAATCACTTTACTGCTACCAATTCCACTTGCCTGTACTTTCTGAGGAGCTTGTTGGATCGCATCCATCCCCAAGTAAAATACTGCACCCCAAAGCTTTGACTGTCTGCCCTTTTGTGTGTATTGCCAGTCTCACCACCTCTCTCTCTCTCTCTCTCTCTCTCTCTCTCTCTCTCTCTCTCTCTCTCTCCCTCTCTCTCTCTTCCTTTCAGGACATTTGCAAATCACTCTGGTGCCACCGCGTGGGCCACAGATGCGAAACCAAGTTCATGCCTGCAGCAGAAGGGACCGTCTGCGGCTTGAGTATGGTAACTGTGCACTTGTTAGTCTGTAGCTCTGGAATGGTGCTGAGGTCATAAAACTATAGCCATAGAACAGCACATTTTTCTTAGCTGCTTTCATTTTTCTTCTTCTAGCTTCTCTTTAAAGTAGCAAGCATTGCCAGGCGAGAATTATAAAACAGAATTTCAATATAAGCCAGTTCGTTTGTTTTTATGCAGATATTTGTATTTGTGTCTCTTTTTTTAGATGGGGCTTTGCATCTTAAGTATCTCTATGTCACTCAACTGATAGGCTCTGCTGTGTTCTATTTGTGAGCTAAACTCCATATCCTATGGGAGAGCCCCAAGGGGGACAGGTATTCCCAGGAGTAACAGAAATGACAGTCTATGTGACCTTTCATAATCACTTCTATTGTCTTCCTTTTCCTACGAGGATATGGCAGGAAAGGTGCCCTTGACAGAGAAATTATTGAAGCAAATTTAGCAAGTCTATTTAAAAGACCGTGATCGAATTTTAACGTATGATGAGGTGGTACATATTTGCTGATCTCTGTAATTCACTTTCTTAAAACACTATTAACCTGAGGAGAAGAATTGGTTATTTAATGTGATTTCAATTCCTTGGTGACTATTGAGTACCAAGTATCAGGATAAGGCTCAGAAGGTATGGAAATGAGACACACTGAAAAGTCAGCCCTATTCTTCCAAGAACCCGTAGCAGAAGCCATCAACGGTTACTGGCATTCAATCATCTCTTCCTTAAGCACTAGCCGCTATCACCCAGTAAAGGAACCTTGCTTAGAATTCAGTATGAATGTCAAGTGAACTGTACTGAGTACATATACCAAAGTAGACACCGGAGTTTAAATTGGAGAGTCTTTTGAGAGAGTACAGAAATGGAAGCAGAGCACAGACACATGAAACTAAAATGAGGGAAAGCTAAGTACTTCCATCTCAAGATGTGTACGGGGGACAGAGGAAGGTCTGAGGGATGGAGAGATGGCTCAGCAACTAAGAGCACTGGCTAGTTTTCCAAAGGACTCAGATGCAATTCCCATCACTCACATGGCAGCTTACAACTGTCTGCTTCTTCAGTTCCAAGGAATATGACACCCTCATACACACACATACAAGAAGGCAGAAAACCAGGGCACATAAAATAAAATAAATCATTTGAAATGTTTTAGCAAAAAGCAGCAGCAACAGAAGCCGCAGAAGAAGAGGAAGAGGAGGAGGAAAAAAAGAGAAAGATCATCGTATTCTGAGATATTTAGGCAGGGCACTGACTCTCCTTCTGTAGTCCCAGCATTCAAAACACTGAGACAGATGGATCTCCATGAGGTTGAGGTCGGCCTAGGTTGTGTAGCAAGTTCCCTAATACATTTTAAAAGGTGCAGTGCAAGTCATGGCTACTCAGGAATATTGAATATTTAAGAAACACTTGGGATATTGTGATATATAAGACTACATGGGTATCTATTTAATATTTACATTTTATGTGTAGAATTTTATGTATGCATGTATGCTATTTGCATCCATATGTAGATTTCTGTAAATTCCCATTTGTTACACAGATTGCAAAGGCACAGGAAGGCAGCCTGCCAGCAGCCTGACCTAAGACCAGGGTGACTACTGAGATCATGGTAGCACAGTTCATTCATTGATTGACACAGAAATAAGGAACACATTTCCATCTAAGAAATTAGATTAAAATTGAGGGCCATTGGTCGGTAATTTGTTTGGTTATAAGAAGCAGAATGAGTCCTGTGTAGGTATGAGATCTAGACTCTGCTGTGTGTGTTATATTTGTGTCCCTGTGCGACTGAGTAAGTCAGTGCTTCCCTACTAACGTCTATATGCAAAGTAGTCTTTAATTCCAAAATGCTTGGAAGGATTCTAGAAGACTTGGTGTGTGCTGGTCCCCTACTGTTCTTGAGACACCAAAGCAACTTGGTCTTCTGTGTTGGCTGCTGATGTTAAGGGGACCATGAGCTGTTTGTCCTGTGTCAGCCCAGTAAAGGTCCCATGATTCCCAGCAAGAAAGACGTATGTTGACAGTAGTGAAAACCCTCAGATGACCAACTGGTTCCCCACGGTATTATATAATCCCAAACTCAGAAATGGCGATCAACCCAGACAGAAGAAAAGCTTACAACAAAAGAATTGATCAGCCCATGGCAAGAATTTTAAGAAAGAAAGAAAAAAACATAACCAAGACAAAACTCACCAACAACAAAGCGACACACTGAACAGTCATGCAGGGAAAGGGGAGAACCAGAAATCAAACAGCCTCCCTTTAATTCTGTAACCGAACCCCACTTCTCAGCCAAACTAGACATCACCTAAACCCCGGCCCTCTGGATTGAAGTATAAAGGCTTTTGAGGAAAGCACACAGTAATGCTAAGTCTTGCAGGACTTAGCTCCAAGTGAAAACACATCAAGGAAAATAAAAAGCAATACTACTAGACTCAAACACAAGCCCTAGAGGAGGAGCAGAAAGAGAAAGGGAGAAGGGAAGAGAGGGAGGGGACGTCAGCGAAACCCAAATTTCTTGCAAAGGTACAAGTAACAGTGGGGGCTAAGAGAAAAGAATCTTTAACCCACCTGTGTGACTCACAGTCAAATGAGAGCCTCTGAACAAAGGATGCTGAAGATCACCAGTCATCAGAGGGGCTGAAATGGGCACCTTCCCTGGATGCAATCTGTTTGTACAAAAACTTGCTAATTTCATATGAGATGAGTATGTAGCAGTTGAGTAGGGTAAAGCACGTTAGCTGTATCTCGCATCTGATTTGATAATGGAATAATCACAGTGATCAAGTCTTGAATGCATTACAATTGTTCCATAAGTAGCCCTGTCTCCAAGCAGCAAAGGGATCCTTGTAATTCGGCCTGAATACTTGGACCACTGTATAGAATCTTATCTGTATGTTTCTCTACATAGACAGTTCCTCTCAGCATGGGAATAGGAAATGCCGCTTTTCTCCAGAACAGTGCTTCTCAACCTTTCTAATGCTAAGCCCCTTTAATGCAGTCCCTCGTGCCGCGGCGACCCGCCTGCCATAACGTTATTTCGTTGCTACTTCATAACTTCAGTGAACCATAGTGAGAATATCTGATATGCATAATGTCTGGATCGTGATTCCTGTTGGGGGGTCGTGACCCACAGGTTGAGAACCACTACTCTAGCGGAAGCCTTGAAAATGCCGGAAACCGCCCCGAGCCGCTGAGCATTTATAAACACAGCACAGAAGGGCTACGTCACAGCTTTACATACTGTCTGTCCCTCCTGCCTTCCCAGACCCCATTTCCCTTTTTGATTGTATAGCTATCTGCCTCTCCCTGAACTTTGCCAGGCAGCCTCTGATGGGAGCCGTGTTGCGTGTTCTTTTGCAGTGGTGTCGGCAAGGCCAATGTGTAAAACTTGGAGAACTTGGGCCCCGGCCCGTCCATGGACAGTGGTCTGCCTGGTCGAAGTGGTCAGAATGTTCTCGCACATGTGGAGGAGGAGTCAAGTACCAGGAGAGACACTGCAATAACCCCAAGTAAGGCTCCAGAAAGACTTGACTTTCGAGTGCGGATTTTTTTTCTCCCTTCCAGTTCAAAGCAACCAGCCAAGGTTTTACTGTTTAAGTAGGAAGCCTGTGTGCATTAGGAAGTGGGGGAAGGGGGCGGGGGGAGGGGGAGGGGGAGGAGAAGTGTGGTGTGTAGAATTCAGACTTCATCAGTAGAGTCACTCTGCGTAAAAATGACAATCAAAGACTCTAATCACTTGCTGAGGTTTTTTTCTTAATTTGAGCCAAGGCTCTGCAGTCCTAAAATCAAATACTTGAGCTATTGTATGGCTGGGCGGCTTGATGGGTAGAACATGTGTGTCTCCAATGGATGCTCTCAGGACGTGTTATAATTTTGACCTTGCAGGGTAAGCTTCAATCCCTGTTGGTAGACTGTCTGACTTCTCAAAAGATACCAGAAACAAAAACACACGTTCCTACATGTGAAATTTCTAAATATCGATGACTAATAATAATTTTCTTTAAAAGCAAAACAAAAAAAGCACTGTGAGAACTAATTAGAGCATACAGTAACATGGTGAAAGTAGCCTGTGGTCACCTTTAGGGACACGGCAGTCTATTCATTATGGGGCCTCAGCCTGGGAAAACACAAGGACGCTTTAGTAACTTGGAAAGACTCCGATTCACACGTGAGAGGAAGGGCATCTCTTTGTTCTAGGCTGTTGGGGGTACAAAGACCCCAGAAAGTTCATTGGCGCTTTTCTAGCTGTGTGACTTTGGGAAAGTCACAGAACTCTAAGCTTGTGTTAGGTACAAAATGAGATGTTAGCTCCATCTCAGAAGATTTGAGGAGTTAGGAATAGTGTCTGTAAAACCCCTGCAGCTCCTGGGGTGGTGGCATATGCTTACAGTCTTAGCACTCAGGAGGCTGAGCCAGGGGGAGGCTGAGCCAGGGGGAGGCTGAGCCAGGGGGAGGCTGAGCCAGGAGGAGGCTGAGCCAGGAGGAGGCTGAGCCAGGAGGATTAAAGCTAATTTGGGCAGCACAGTAAACTATTATACTGAGGTGGGGGACACAGCATAGTAAGATCTTATATTGAGAGAGAAAAGACAGACAGGCAGACGGACAGAGACATGGAGACAGAGAGACATAGTGAGATCTTATATTGATAGAGACAGATAGAAAGACAGAGACAGAGAGAAAAAGAGAGACAGAGACAGAGCCATAGTGAGATCTTATATTGAGAGTGACAGACAGATGGATATAAATACAGAGAGACAGAGATAGACAGACAGACACCCAACCAATCTGAAAGACAAGAAACATCCAATAGACAACAAAAGATTCTGAGGCCCATATGGCACCCACAGTCCTCATCTCAACCTCCCTAGGATGACAGGGTCACATATAACCACCCCCGAGAGGAAGTGTTAGCTGCAGAGGCATCACTAACATCGTCCTGTAGAGAGGATGATGGACTGAGAAGAGTGGACATAGAAAAATAGGGTTAATTTTACCACCTGGTTTGAGGGATGACAGCCACAGAGGTTTAGAACACAGCTATGGAGCCCAGCACCCTGTCCCTGTCCCCTAGCTCTATGCCGTGGGCAGTGAAGCCACCAGCAAATGCTCTCCCTTTCTCCAGAGTCCTTGTATATGAGCATGGGGTCAAGAGTGCACAAACACCAGCCCAGCTGAGGGCTATAAAGTGCTCCGCAAGAGGGCCTGGCAGGCTATAAGGCACAGCGGACATGTTGGGTGAACTGCGAATCAAAACACATAAAGAAATCAGAGAAAAAAAAGGCAACTTTTTCAGAAGAGACGAACGATCCTTCATTGTGTCAGCAATCAGAGCGCTATAAAAAGCTTTTCAGTCCTCTTTCCCAAGACCCAAGGTACAGGTTGGAGATAATTAGATACTGCATGC